>NW_026557987.1:51279-120714 GCF_026930045.1 Uloborus diversus | reverse complement strand
TTGAAAAAATGGGAAAATATGCCCTTTATTGACCATGGTGGTATAAAAACTGAAAATTGCGGGGCTTTACCCTCACCTATCCTATATATAGTTTTTCCTTCCTCTATCAGTTAGTGACTAAAAATAGTTTTTTTAACGAAACGAAACATCCCCATTATTAAATTTCATGTATGTGTCACTATAGGCAAGATTATGTTTTTGCAGCAGCACTCACCAGTATGTAAGCTAACTTTCTGCAAGTTTTGTGGCAAGAAAGAGCATTAAATTTAGATTTTGAGTCATAAGTTAAGTACGTATTTATCAATTTGAGCTGTGTCACTTTCTTTGTCAGAGTAGGATGTAGTGGGACCACATATATAGTGTGTCGTGAACTTAACAGGAGGGTCTAAAGGGGGAGGGGCGGAGAGTCTGAAAAGTTGAAAATTTCTGCTCTAATTTAAATAGTGTTCAACGTTAAGTGTACGAATTGTTTAATTTCGATTAAGTTATTGTTTTGGAGATGTGAGAGATAAACAATCATAAAATGTTTCCTTACTAAAATGACTTTGTGCTCTTTCACTGTTATATACATATATTTTATTTCATTTGTCGCTAAGTAAACTTTTTTTTTTTCACAGCTGAAGTACTGATAGACTTGAAACAAGTTTGAAATGTGACGAAGGAACAAGTTGAATGCTAAAGGTATGTTCTTTTTTGATGTATACCATTTTATTTAAATGTAATTGAACGACTTATGTAAACAAACTAAATTTTTAAACTAAAAGTGTGTTTTAAGGGTTTTTAATTACTTAACACGGAAATATGATCTACTCAGTGCAACGCAGCACAAAAAATAAATAATGCATTTAAAATCACTTAAACGTTTTAAAACTTTGAAATGAACTTTCAGTTGCTAATGCATGAGGTTTAATGAGATAATCTAAATCGATTACAGCAGTGTAAAATATTTTATATTTATTGTGGTAAAGTAAAAATACCCAATAGTTTTTTCATAATTTAAATGTAAAACTGATTTGATTCTTAATCTTTGCTTTTGTGCGTACCATTGGACATCAGAGCTTTTCATATCGCAAGGTGGAGGAGGATACTCCACTAATATTCCTTAAACACCTAACAAAATTTCTTTTAGCACAAACTTTAAAAAAAAAAACATTTTTTAATATTTTGCTTAAGAACATGAGTAAGCTTTTTATTTTTTCAGTAAAACTTCATTATGAGTTGTATGTAATGTTTAGTTTAATGTCTTGCTACTGATTTATTTTGGTTTGGTGACTTATAATTTCTACTGTTCTGAAAGTTTTATTTTTTACTAACTAGTAAACCTACGCAAGTGTGAATCACTGGTTGGAATGAAATTTAGCTCATCGAATGAACGCTTAAAAATATGGGACTCGTATTGATTTTATCGGCAATAAACACTTTTAACGGTGTAAAATTTACTCCTAAATATTGGATAATTGGGATATTAAGAGGGTACAGTATATTTTCTGAATTTAGCTTACTATTGATATATTAAATGACTTTCTTATGATAGCTTTAAGTTTCAAAGTCGTTCACTTTAATGGGGTAATATTGCGAAGGACTGTTTACCTCAATTAATAGTATCGGAAAAACCTCGAAGCACGTCAACTTAAGTTTTTGTGATTTTTAAAAATTTTTAATCATTAATTGAAGTTTTGTAATCAAAATTCAAAATCGAAGAATACATTGTTCACTCTAATATCCCAATTATCCAGTATCAGGGGTAAATTTTACACCGTTAAAGTGTCCGGTAAAAAAAAAAAAAGTAGTTCAACAGTATTAAGTGTTCTATCGACGCGCCAAGTTTTATTCCAATCGGTGATTCACACTTGGGTGGGGTTATTTGTAAATATCTTGTATGAGTTGACACAGTTTTGTACATGCTACATTGTGGGATTTTCTCGGTCTTTTTTCGAAAATGCGTTTAAAGTGCAGATCCTAGGTAGGCTTTCGTTGAACCTTTTTTCTAAATCATGCTATAACAGACCCTACCAGAGCTAGTACCATCTCTTGCCCCTAAGCAGAGGAGACGTTCCCCTATTATTTGTAATGATTATTCGAAAATTTTAATTTTGTCAATTACACTCCTTTGCTTTTCACTGCCTCTTACACTCTTTAAAAATAGATCTTCTCAGGGATCAACTTTCCTTAATTGATAAAAGATAAAAGCAGTTCAAGATATTTGGGTTGTTTATCAACAATATTTATAGAAAAGTATGGTTTATTGTCTGCAATCCAGCTTTGGCCCCCAACCAAGATCTACAGTTAGTAAAATCTTTCATTCAATAAAAGAGTATTTAAGAAGATAGTGTTCGCCCAGTAGTCGAAGCTCGACCATATTCATAAATGAATATTTGAGAAAACTTGAATGAATTTAACTATTTCCAACATTTCTATTTCTACTCTTACTCATGTTTACTGCATATCGGGGGAAACGTGCAATTTTTATATGTATATACACTACCAAACAATAGTAATTTATTCCAACTTTACTTGTTGTCTGTTAATCGCAAAATAAATGGATGAATAGGGATATTTCGGTAGAGAGGTCATTTCTGAAATTTTAAGTTTTTTTTTTTTTTTTTCGAAAGAGCATTAGGAATATAAATTTCCAAGTAACAAGTGAACAAACTCTACTCGTGGCAACTGTCCATTCGAAAACACTGGACGTCGGAATGATAGTTCATTTTTTAAAAAAAGGTCGTCTTTGTGATTTGTTTATGGTTAAGGGCGGTGCGTAATTGATGTCATACTTTTCAACATTTTCGACCTCTCCCCCCTTTGTCCAAAGTTTCTCACTTCACCATACCCCATCTTCCTTTTTTTCCACATGTCACGCTGTTTTTCATAACATTCTTATTAAAAAAGGTTGGTGTCACATTCTCCCCACTGTATGTTTGGCATATCATTTCTTTCCTCTCCCTTGTCACAAACTTACTACTTCCTGAACTCCACCTTAAAACGGGACTTTATTCGTGAACTGCCCCTATTTTGTGGTAACCATAAGCAAATATACATCTCCCTACTCTTTGTTTTCGTATGCAAAGAAAAAACATTTCTCGCGATACAATTGGTGCCAAAAAATTGACGCCAATAGATGAAGAGCGCCAATTTCCCAATTACCGAAATCTTCCCGAATGAAACGATGCTGCAAAACTCAGATTATACGTAAAACTTCTGGGTGAACAATATTTCTTTTTAAAAGTTTAATATTATTGAGTAAGTTGCCTTGACCTCTGCCATTAGAAACATAAAATTTCAAACAGTAAAGTGAACAAATCCTACTTGCTACATTAAAAATTGTCCATTCAGTAACACTGGACGTTGCAATAATAGTGCAATTTTATTTAAAAAAATCGTGTTCGTGATTTGTTCACGGTTTAGAGGATAACTGACTAATGCACTTTTCAAAATTGTTGATCCTTCTCCCCTTTGTCACAAAGTTTCACACTTCACCATACCCCCTCTTCCCATTACCACATGTCACACTGTTTTCATTAACGATCTTATCAAAAAAAAAGGCTTGATGTCCCTCTTGTCATTTATTTCTTCCCCCTTGTCACAGGGGGAGGGGGAATTCATTCGTAGTCAGCTCCTTGCAAATATAAATTTCTCGACTCTTTTTTCACAAATGCAAAAGAAATATATTTCTCGCCGTGGCATTGTCGCCAACACTTGATAAAGTTCGCCAATTTCACAATTTTGTAAGTCTTCCTGAATGAAATGATACCGCGAAATTCCTTTAATACGTAAAACTTCTGTACAAACAATATTTTTTGTAAGAGGAGGCATGACCGTTGCCGTTAGAAATATAAAACTTCTAACAGTCAAATGAACGAATTCTACTTGCAGCAACATATAACTGTCCATGCAAAACACTGAAAGTCGTACTAATACGCCAATTTTATCAAAAGTTTCACCTTTGATCTGTTTATAGTGATAGTAACTGCAGGTATTATTGGGAGCTATGTGTGTGTATTTCCCCCCCAGAAGGCTATTTTATTGAAACTGTGATTCCTCCCTCACTCCGGAAAATTATTTAAATATTAAAATCGAGAAAACAATCAAAATGAAAATATTTTAAATGCCCGTAGTTACCTTTTGGGTAACTACGGGCATTTAAAATATTTTCAATTATTATATATTTTCAAATATTTTTAATATATATTATTTCAGCCTCAATAATAAAAACCAATTCAAGTATTTCATTCCTTTACGCTCAAGCGAGAAATGGCATCACCACAATATTATCCAGAAATTTCTTCACGCTTACTATGTCGCGTGAAAAATCAAAAATGATTTTTCACTAACTTTTAATTGTTTCTAGCTCATTTTCTAGTCATCTTAGCAACTTGACCATTTCGCGCGGTAAAACTGGGTGGAACGTTTTTGGAAGCATTTTTCACGAGCTTTCCAACCATACCAAGCTCGAAGCATTAAAATGCATTTTTCGTGTAGAAAAAGCGGTTTAAAAAATGAATTAAAACTTAAGGTTTCACGCTTCTAACAATGAATTTCAACAATGGAAAAAGAGATAAAGTTAAAATTTTTGAGTCTCGCTAACCAAAAAAACGCTTATAACTTTTCCCTTAGTGGATTTAGGTTATTGGACCTTGGGCGCCCTGACAATTTTTTCGTTAAGAGTGTTTTTTAGACCTTTCCAACCATATCAAATTCGAAAAAAACTGGACCATCCGTTCGCGTAGAAAGAGCCCTTTAGGACAAAAAAGCGTTTTTAATTAATATCTCCATTAATTAGCGTTCGATTTCAAAAACTCTTGTTGATGACACTAAAACTCGGCAATAGCTACCGAACAAAAAAAAAAAAAGAAAAGAAAAGAATGAAGGAAATCGGTTCACAAACAGAGGAGAAATCGGTACCGAAAGGAAACGGCTTGCCTATTAATATATAAAGATGATGTAGGCACAGAACTACCTAAAATAATTAATCATTTGTAGTCCCTAAACTCAGAGAAGATTGCATTTCCCTTTTTTTTTTGATGACTTTAGGAAGAAAAAACAAATCAAAACAAAGAAGGCTGCAAAATTAAAATCCGAAATAGGAAATAATGAAGATGATTGTGATGATAGGGATACAAAGGCACAGCTAAATCTGAAAGAAGCTTAGTTTACTGGACAAAGAAGTAGATTTTTTCATTTCTCCTCAAACATTTTAAGAGCTGCAGTTTTTTAGAGATTCGAAATCGATACAAAGTTTTAAAATACTTATTTTGACGAATAGTGTGAAAACCAATATTATATTAAAGCTAAAAAGATAATAAATAGTTTAAGGGTTGTCAATTTCACAGCTGAAGCAGGTGTAAAACTAATTTCTAACTAACGACAGTTTCTATTACAAGTTATGTCGAATGCTCATCAAAATCTGTCATATGGACGTAATTACACTTTAACTTCTCAATGAAAAGTAATAACAAAATAATGTATAATTTAACAGTGTAAGCAATAAAATGCCTTAGTTTTTTCTTTTCTTTTTTGTAATTTTTAAACTCTGCTTTCTCTTCTGAACTGCTTAGTTATTTTATTTTAAGTCAACAATTTGTTGCATTTAATGTTTAAAGTATATCTCCAAATGAAGCCTTTTTAATGGATAAGTTAAAATCAACAAAGAGCAAATAAATGTAATTGAACATTGTAATGCTTTTAGATCTTTGCATGAAAATTCCTTATAGATGATATCTTCCATAACCTGACCTGAAAAATGCCCATTACCATTTTATGAATTGTGTTTAAAAAATGGATAAAGTAACTCATCACGAGAATAAAATTTCCTATAAAATGAGACCCGAAAGAAGTTTCTAGGATGAAAAGTTTTGGTTTTAAAGAAGAAAAACTACGATTTTTTTGTTAAAAATCAGTTTTTTATAACTTTATCCTCCTTGCGGCACGTGTTAATACTATCGGATTGAGCTGAAACTTTGCAAAACATGTTTTCTAGTCCATTGGCACATTTTAGGGGGGTGCCGCAGAAGAAATTCGAAAATCGATTTTTTGTGAACACCCTACGGTCCACTGCCTCAGGACAACATCAGACGTTTGATTAGCTCAATGCCGGTTCGTGTTGCGGCGTGTATTGTAGCAAAAAGGGGTCCAACGCACTTATTGAAGTAGCACTGTATTTATCTCATTTCTCAGCCTGTATTTGATTTATTGTCTAGATTTTGGGATCAAGTGTATCTCTCATCTGTCTTATTCCGTACATTAAAGTTCAATTCAATCCAATGCTTCCTTCTTGGGGCGCTATTTCCAATGTTCCTGAGTTTATAAGCATTTCGTTCAGAACTACGAATTTTGTTTGAACGTTTTTGGCTCATAACACGCAATGTTTTTCATCAAAATTTAAGAAACTTTTAGAAAACTTGCTAGCATAAGAGAGAGGTATAGTACAAAAATTTGAAATTAAAATATTGAAAATTTAATGAAATATGAATGTATAAGTCAGTCTGTTTTTCACTGCGCATGCGCGAAAGATAGCAATTTATAACTTTCATAATTTAATACCAACAATGTTCCCCAACTCCTAAAAAAATTCCTGTTGAATATCTGCAAAAATTCAGAAAGAAACCATGTCGAATAAGCGATCTAATGAGACGAATATCAATAGCTTTTGGTAAGGCCTTTATCGGGGTTCTAGCTTTTGGATAGGCGATAAATAGTGAGGGGTTGTTCGTAAGTTTGCAACATTTGCTTGCTATCTTTCAGTGTGATTCATGATTAAAACAGATTGTTTGCGAGTGTTTCCTCGCGATTCGTTGACTATGCCAAGAGTTATTCAACTCATTAGATCGCTGATAGTTTTCTGAATTTAAGATATTGAACTCACTGATAAAAAAATTTCCTGAAAATAACGGATAAAGTACCGGCAGCAAAGTTGCCGTAAATATTACGTTTCCGTTAAATTATTTTCCGTAACTTAACAGAAGTTCCATTTCTCATTTCTCCGTTTAGTTCTGTTCTTCCATTTACAAATTTTCCGTGATTTAACGAAAATTCCATTTCTCTTCTTTCCGTTGATCTATTTTTCCGTTTTTAAATTTTCCGTTCATTTATTTTTCCATTTTTAAATTTTCTGTGTCTTTACAGAACTTTCGGTTCGCGCTATTTTTTCGTTTCTCATTTTCACATATTTTACTGAAATTTCATTCTCGTTTTCCTATCCTATGTTTAAAATGATATATAATAAATAGTTAACTATTCAAAAACTATTATTTTTTAATTTGGATTAAAAACTATTATTTTTTAATTTGTATTTATTACTCAAATATGTTTTAAGTGAAATTTTTGCTTGATAACTTACCTTTCAAGTATCTATCTCGAAATTTGCACTTGTCGCGTTCAAAAGTAACCATAGAAAGTCTAAGGAACTGGTTCAATACCGTTTACGACTATTTCAAAAATAAATATCAGCTTGGCACTTTAGAAAATCCAAATTGAATTTTTAATTATGACGAAACTGCATTTTTTCTCAACCTAAAGGATCCTGAGTGCTTGCAATGAAAAGTGACAGTGATTAAGTTTAGTATGCCCCAGGGTTGGGAATTAAAAAAGTCGGATTCAGAGTGGATGACAAGCAAGACGTAGCTTGAATTTTCGGCCAATGTATTTCAGCCATGGCTAAAAACGCAATGGCAAAGTTCAGTTGAGCAATCACTAATTGCTTATTGTTTTCATTTGACCTTTGAATGACGTTCCTACGATTTTATCTCCCCCGCCACCCCGCCTTCCTCTGCAGCACCACCGTTGCCCGGCCCCTCCCGATGTTGCTCCTCTAGCGAAAACAATCTCCAGGTTGCGTCCATAACCTACACACACGCATATATACACAAACGTATGCCTACACACTGTCGCATATGTATACACACACACACACACACATGACTACATGCACTCACACACGAACACCTACACACACACACTCACACACGCCTACACACACACACACGCTCGTGATTGCGAAAAACATAACTTGAATTTAAAATGCCCTTTTTTTTTGTGCAGAAAGTTTTCCAGTTCCGTAGGTACTTAATTAGTGTTCATTTGAATTTTAAGGCTTTTGTACTAGAAATAAAGAACGTTTTCAAATTTTTAAGAGAAAAATGGAATTTTGTCTATTATTAGTCCTGTCTGTTACTGGGTATCATCAGATTTTTCGGTGTCTGTTACTGAGGTTCGGAGATCTCTTCGAAATTCAGCGAGTAAAAATAGAATTGACTCATCCAGAGGATCCAGAAGCAGCCAAAAGTTAGATGAGATGTTGTTGCATGGCAGAAAAATAGTTTTAAAAATCTAAATATATTTAAAGGGTCAGAAAATGGAGTTAACCTGAGAGGGATGTCTTAAGCATGTCTGTTACTGGTGCCATTACCCTACTATTTTTTTTTATTGATTTCTAATATTCTGTATTATATAGTGTAGGGTCTGGTGGGGTAAAGTGGTCATAAAATCGTAGGTTTTCAACTTAGGTGGATAATAAAAACAATAAATTCTTTAAACACTTCAACTTTTTTTGTTGTTATTTTACATTGCATTATTAAAGAACACGGTACATTGCATTGCAGGAAAAAAATATTGAATTTAAGTAGTTTTATAACACTTTCATTTCCCTTTGTATTTATGACCACTTTACCCCAGGGGATGGGGGAAAGTGGTCATAGCATGGGGTAAAGTGGTCATAGTTTAAAAAAACTGCAAAACCGTTACAAATAACCTTAATTTTTGTATATTTCGGTTATTTTTATAGTTAAAAGTATATGTACGGGTATGTACGGGTATACACGAGTCTACTATACGTGTCGTGTAGACATGAGTAAACATGTTCATATATGAATAGATACATATATACATCAAATGCATGCACATGCCTACTCAAGTATATACGTGTATACACGAGTGTATACACGTATATACTCACGCATGTATACGTGATTACCTATAGGAGTGTATACGTGTCTACAAGAGTATATACGTATCACGTGTATATGCGAGTAAAGCGTAGAAAATAACATCATATGCCTGTTTTGCGCTTGTATCTCGAGTATATGCGTGCATACCTGAGTATATGCGTGCATACCTGAGTATATACGTGTACAATCGACGTATATACGCATATATAAGTGTACATACATACTTATATGAGTATACCCGAGTTAATTCGTAGATATATCCAGTGCGTGTTTGTACGTGTCTACTCACGTAAATATATATGAAAGCACGAGTATATTCGTATGTTTACGTGTAAACACGATTATATACCTGTTAGACGTATATACGTGCATTTACGTGTATACACCAGTACATGTATCCACGTATATCCACGAGTATATCCGCTACTATACATGTATGCTTACAGAATGAATCCAAGATTTTTTGCAAAATCTAAGTGGTGTGAAAGGGGAGGATAGGAAGCAAAGAATCATAAGGAATTTATGGTCGCTGACGCGCTACATGCACAAAAGGTAAGAAACTGACGTTAGCAAAACAGTCACAAATTTGTTACATAAAAATGATTTTACCCGACATTTTAGTTTTTAAGACATATTTAGAGCAGTTGTTAAAAGTTACGGCCTGTAGTAGTTCTAATACACGCATCGCAACGAAGGTGCAACGACTGATGAAAGTTTTTAAAAAGTCTCGTAATTGCAACAGAGTGATTGCAATGCATGTATTACAGCTGCCGGCCGCAAATTTCATCAATAAATTTAAAATTTTCTTAAAACCTAAAATGTTGTGTAAAATTGTCTTTGTGTAATAAATTTGTGACATGTTTTGCATCCATCAGTTTCTGGCTTTGCGTGCATGTAGTGCGTCAGCCTTGAGTTTGATTCTGGATGTTTCTTATGATTCTTGCTTTTTATCCTCCCGTCTAACACCTTTTAATAATTTGACCAAGAGTTTAGATTCACCCTGTATACATGTATATCATATGCTTGTATGCAAGTGTCTACTCAAGTACGTATGCGTATATACGTGTCTCCCTGAGTATATAATTGTTCGTATATATACGAGTATATAAGCGGGAATATACGTGTATAGTCTAATGTATATCTGTATAGATAAAAAATACTTGCAGGTACCCAAATACGTGTTTATTGGTGCATTTATGTGAATACGTACATATGCGTGCCTACACGAGTATATGCGTATACATACGCATATACTCGTATATTTAACCCTGTTTATTGTCAAAACAATACATATTAAGTGAAATTAATATTTAATTTATAAATGCCTTATACTTAAAGATTTAATGACTTTAGAAGAACAATATTCGTTAAGCCTAATATTATGACCACTTTACCCCATCTTACTTAAATTGTTCTAACAAAATATTCAAAATAGATTCAGCTAACTGTTAATGAGTAAGAGTTCTTGAGACATGTAGAAAGCTTCCTGTGCAGTCAATCTGTTCATAATTCTAACAAACAAAATTTCCCAAGGAAGTTAAAAAAGGTGTTTAGATTTTAAGAATTTTCATATTTACACAAAATATTTTTTTTTACCAAATAAAATTTTGCCAGTTGTAAAATTTTGTATTCAAAATATAGTTTATAAATGTACTACCCCTAAAATAAATTTTCACATTTATTCGAACATTAATTTCCGAGCTATAGCCATTTATTTGAATTATGACCACTTTACCCCATTGACCACTTTCCCCCACCAGACCCTATATCATGGGTTTACATCATATTTAGAGCCTCTAATTATTTCACAATTTTCTAATTATCATGTTCTTGTAATTCCTACAGGAATCAGAAAGAGAAATAGGAGATGTTGTATTGTTTTAACTCAAACGTAAATATTGATACGGATACGTTTCTAGCTATTTGAAGCAGTAAAAATGGTATGAATTGTTGGATGGTATTGAAGACTCTGAGAATGTTTTATGTGTTGCAAAATATTGTTTCCAAGCAAATTTTCTTTTCCATTAGCAACAATAGGAAGCTTATTGTTGTCTAAATAACGTTAAGCACATTGTTACAAACTCATTTTCAGAAAGAATCGCACTTTACCTGCAGCGTTTTGATCTCGGTGCGGAATTTATGGTTTATTTCTCGATTTCTGAAAACTATTTCTATTAAGGTAAGTCAACTTACCTCTTTGTTAATGTTTGAAAGCAATTTTGATTTAAAATATTTTTCGCGTGAAGCGAAGAATGATGCAGTAGTATTAGTACAGGTAAATCGATGGTAAAAAAACAATTTCAAGCTGTTACAACTGCTTCAAAAACAAGCGTAACTTGTTTTAACAAGTATTCTGAATTGAGGTTAACTTTTTAAAAAAAAAATAGATTTATCGTTAGTTAAAAAAATTTAATTGATAGTTTTATATTTATAATCTGTGATCTGAATATGTTTTAAATAATGTGGCAAATTGAAATGTTATTCGTAAACTCAAAACTTTTTACAGGTTTATAAACATTTTATTAACTAAAGATGCACCAAAATCAAACTGAACATGAACCGATTGGAATTGAAAACCAACAAAATAAATGCTAATTTTCTGTCGAAATTTTTAAACATTAAAAACAAAAATTTTCAACCGAATATGTCAGGAAGTCACCTTGCTAATTTGGTAGACATTTATGAAATCTTTGTGCAATAGTCATCCACAACAAGTGATTATAATAGGGTATAAGGTTGCAATCCTTCATATATTTCCTCAATTATATAAATATTGTACATTTCTTCTGAGCACTATACAATGCAATTCTAATTGTAAACACATTTAAGCACAAGATTGTAAATTCAAAGATTTACAACGAAATTATAATTTCCTCGAAAACGCTTCATGGAATTCAAGTCACACCTCGAAATTTAAATTGCATTACGTTTCCCCATTGTGCATGCATAATTTTTGTAAAGATTGCTGCAAGGACAACATAGGAATTTTAAAAGAAAACAAATTTATTTCGAACTGTTAGAGACAAAAGAAAAAAAAATGAATTTTAACATCTTGAATTCAAATTATGTTTTTCGCAATCACTTGTTTTTTTTTTTTTTTTTTTTTTTTTTTTTTTTTTTGCGTGTGTGCAGGTATGTGTCAGTGAGTGGGTATGTGTGTGTTTGGATGCAGGTGTGTGTGTGGGTATGTATGTGAGTAGGTGTGTGTTTGTGTCTGTGCAGGCGTGTGTGTGTAGGCGTGTGTATGTATACGTGTGTGTGTGTAGGTGTATGTATTTGTGTGTGTGCGTGTGTGTAGTTGTGTATGTATGCGCGAGTGTGTAGCATATGGATGCAACCTGGAGACGGTTTTCACTATAGGAGCAGCATCGTGAGGAGCCGGTCGACGGTGATGCATCAGAGGTTACTGGCGGGAAAATAAAATGATAGCAGGCCAAAAGCAGTCAAGTGAGAACAATAAGCAATCGTGATTGCTCAAAAAAAAACCTGAATTGGACGATAGATGGAACTTGTAATAGGTAACGAATCCTCTGCTTGAGTGCTGTTATTGATTTATAATTTGTTTTCTCGTTTTCGTAAACTCTTCCAAATTCTGACTCTTAAGTTGAGGCGATCGGAAAAACAGGATTTGCCTTTTTATGGAACGGTTCGTATTTCTTGTTTTCTGCACGAAGCCTTGGGAGGCGGGACTGGGGAGAGTGAGAGATTGGATTAATTACAAATACAAAAGTGACGACCAGCAACAGGCTCTGGGCTTAGCTAGACTGGTCCTAGTCAATTTACAATCCACAGAATGACGGGTCACGATAAAAGTATAAAGTATCTGCGCACGAAACTCAAAGGATCTGCAAGCTAATCATTGTCTATCACGTACGAAAAAAAAAAAAACACAGAGAGAGGGGGGGGGGGGGGTTCGGATCCAAAAAAAAAATATTCATAAGAAATAAATACTTGCAGGTATATGCTTTGAACTTACAAGGAACTAATTTTCATGCCAATTATGTGAGCCTATGGATGCAAAGACCTAAGCTAAATTTCAAAATTTTAAAACTAAGCTTCTTTTAGCAGTCTATATTATCTAGCTATGAATACTACGTTTTACATTAGCAATGTTAATTTTAAACAAATTAGAAGTAAAGAAGGAGAACCTGAATGATTGTTCCGAGATGCGCGTGCTCGCAACGAATGTATCCGCACAGCAGCGAATATATACGCCTTACGCGCTTGCGTACACACTATCTATTAGTATTTTTTACAAATTAATTAAATAATATCATTTTAAAACAAATTAAAAGTGAAAAGTAAGAACATGAACGATTATCGCGAGGTGCGCGAGCACGCAGCGAATGTATCCGCACAGCAGCGAATACATCCACCGAACGCGCAGGTGTACTATATACATCTTGTAATAATTTTTACAATGTAAATAAATAATATCAATATTAATTAAAAACGAATTAGAAGTAAAGATATTGTCTTTACTTCTTTTTCGTTTCAAATTGATCTTTAATTGATCTAATCTTTATCTCTTATTTAAGAATTTTTACGATTATCGGACGACGTGCAACTCCGCGGCGAATGTATCCGCACGTCAGCGGATGTATCCGCGCACGGCGTGCGCGCGTGCGTCTACATTATCCAGCTTTGTGGGTCAGTGAAGACATACGCATACATCGCAACTTGCACATACGAATGACTACCCGCTTTCGAGCACCCTATCCTATTCTTATATCAGAATTTTAAAAGTATGAAAAAAATAATGAATGAACCCTGACATATGAATTCTTTGTCAGGGTTCATACTCAACTTTGAAAATTAAAAGTAAGGAGTTTTTAAGGAGTTTACTTTTTTTTTAAGGACTAGTTTCTTGTTTAAAGATGCATTTTTTAAAACGTATTTCAGAAAAAATATGTACAACTCTAATATTATTTATTTTTGCTTTCATTCAATACATTGAATGCACAAACATACTAAATTTACAGTAAAATACGCATTTACTGCTTCTTAGACTTGAGCCGTCTCGGAATCAAATTTAAATACGAGGGGGGGGGGGACCGTTGAAATATGTTATATTTTGGAAATGAATAAAAATAAGTGATATTGATTGAAAATAAAGTATTTTCTCAAAAGCAAAACACGTACTGCAAATTTCCTAATTAAAAAAAAGACTTTAAAAAATAAAACAATTGCTAAAATAAGAACTATAATAAGCCTACTGAAAGCAGTAGAAGCCAAAATAACTCCCAACTATCAAACTAATTGAAATATTTACAGATTACAAAACGACAGAATACAAACTTGAAACACAACAAACAATTTTTAGCGAAGCTTGTGTTTGATTTTAGTATAGAAACATACGTTTACTCATTCAAGATTGAAGCGGATAAAAATTAATTAAAGCATTAGGGATCGTTTTGAAAAAAAAATGTACAATTTATTTTAATGTTCAAAATTGATGAAAATTTTGTAGACCATTTCAAAACTTTCAGGTGACTCTACGCTGATAAACATAGAAAAACTGACTAATTTTAAGAATTTTTCTTTTAAAAAATATGAAAATTATAATTGTAACAAATACTGGTACTACTGTTTATGAAGCTGCTATTTCATCTATTGTATAAAATAGTTATGTTTATTCATGTTAAGTGCAATTAATTAAACAAAAACGATAGCAAAAAAAACGATTTAAATAAAAAAAAAATCTTTTTTTTTCTGATCCAAAAATGAACTTTGCCAACTACAGATGCTACGTGTGTATTAAAAAAACACTTTAAGAAATTGAAACAAAAATAAATTTCAGCGATTCCGTTCTTAACTTTCTGATATTCAACACTCTTAAAGAGCATGAATTTCGTTAAAAACTTTTCAGTTTAATGATTTTAATAAAAATACTAATGGACTTAATTTCTTTGCCTATTCGCAAGGCAAGGTAAGCATCATAAATGCGAGAAAATCTTATACCCATGGCGGATGCAAAGAGGTTGCTTTAATCAAAATGAATGCATCAAAAGTCTAAAAACGGCAAATGAATGAATTTATTGAAGCAAAAAGACTTTAGAATGGTACTTTAACAAATCTAAAAGATGTTATTTTATTAATAACTAGTGGTACCCGCACGGCTTTGCCCGTTATAGAAAAATTAAAAGGTCTTTTAGTTCGTCAGTATATTTACAAATAATGTATGGTGAATTTTCTTGCCAATTGGCTTGTGCCAATGTTACAATTCCACGTTATGATAATTTCGTATCTCGCCAATTGGCTTGTGCCCATGTTACGGTTCCACGTTATGATAATTTCGTAATTTATCATAGTTTTTTTCTTAAAATTGGAATAGAAAATGAACCACATCGAATTTTCGAAAAATCGCTTCGAGGTGCACACCCCCATGCTACAAACTAACTGTGCTAAATTTCATGAAATTCGGCTGAACGGTCTATGCGCTATGCGCGTCACAGACATCCTACAGACATCCTCCGGACAGAGAGACTTTCAGCTTTATTATTGGTAAAGATTATCGACATAATCGTCAAAATTTTGAAAAAAAAATCGAATGTGGCGAAGAAAATATCTAACGAAAAAATCGGATTACCAGTATTAACAGACAAAAAAAAATAGCGGAATTCTGGTAAAATTTGGTATAACGTAATCACTTGTATCGGATTGGCGGCAGAAGACAATCTTTAAGGACATGTAGAATCAAAAAATAAGGAGTTTGTAAGGAGATAATAGCAAAATTCAGGAGTTTTAAGGATCCTTATTTTCTTTTCATAGAAATCAGAAGTTTATAAGGAGTTTGTAAGGAGCTAGGAACTCTGTTACAAATCCAATTCTCAATATCCAAAAATAAATGAATATGCTTTGTGCACTTTTGCATTTAAACAAAAATAGATAGCTCGCTTTTCTAAAAAATGCCATAACTATACCACTTTTGTTATCGTGTGCCAGCTAGGCTGGCAATTTAATTTGGTCTGGCACCGTAATTTGGTGTGAAGTCCGACTTCTACAGTACTGGAGGCCGACGCATCCGCCATTTTGGAGCAAGAGTACAACAGGGATAGCTACCTTTATTGGCAATCAAACAGGGAACGAGAGAGTGGGAGAGCGAAGGTGAAGATTGGCGAAATTTTGGAAACAGTTGGCGTCGTTAATAGGCTGCCAGTCACTTCTCGGGCTATTATTTATCCATTTCTTTTTTCTTTCTGCATCTGCTGGAAATCTGAAGAGCTGAAATCCTTTTTTCGAGCTGTTTACACAATTAACAGCCGAACAACTGACCATTTGACTCAATTTAACACATGCCAAAGAAATGTAAACATCGGCAGCAATACTATCGCTACGAAGAACTGGATCAAGTTTGATCCAAAATGGCGGATGCGTCGGCTCCTCCACTATAGGGGCCTTACTACACACATGCCACAAGGACCCGTTTATGGGGTAGGCAGCCAGTCACAACACATTCACACAAAGAAGGACAGGAAAGAGAAAGTACATCCGTGCCCGAGCCGGGATTCGAACCCGGACCTTCCTGTCGCCGTCAGACTTCTCTGACCACTAGACAAGGGAGGTGGTGAAAAGTTGAAGAGCTGAAAAGCTTGGAGTGCAAAATTAAACATTTTCTGTGAATTGCTAATGTGTGCTTCAAATGCTCTTCCATTTCATGTGTCGCAAACTTGGAGTGGCTACAAAAATCGTTCATAGCCACATCTATGTTCTAAAAATTATCAATTTGGTTTTCATCCATTCAAGCGCACAAATATACGTCCAAATTCCAAAAATAAAACAAATAACTGTTTCTCACGACTTTTTTCTGCATCTTAAGTGTAGAAGAATGGAATGCCTAAAAAGAAAAAGGAATTTGAGTTTCACCAGCAAAATCGAGTTAGTGCCCTGTGTTTCCCCTAACATATAAATTTTGTCTGCGTAATATTAATTTGAATATTTAAAAAAAAGAAAATATGAGGTTTTATAATATTTTGAAACTTTAGTTTTCATTTATTTCTTATAGTTTTGTAGCTTAAATATTTCTTACATTTTTCAAAATTATTGAAACTTGATCAAAATTTCGTATATTATAAAACAAAGGTCACAAACTTGTTAGATATTGCCTACACGTGTTTCGGGATTACAAAGGACCCCCTTTTCAATGCAAAAGCGAGGGTATGGATGAGAAACACATCCGACAAAACCTCGGAATACTGCTTTTGTCGGATATCTTTTCATCTATACGCTCACTTGTTTTGCATTGAAAAGAGAATTATTTGTAACCCCGAAGCACAAGTATGCAGTTTATTGCAAATTTGTTCTTTTTTATGCCGTTTTAATTTGTTTTATTAATTTTTTTATGTTTCATGCACAAAAGAATTGATCAATTCCAATTAAAATTATTTCGTTGTAGCATCATGTTTCATGTATTTATATTATAATTAAAACGCTTTATCTTTTTAAAAAAATATATCCAATAACGGACTCGTATAATTTACAAACAGTTTTCAATTAGCAGATAAACAAAATTAATAAATGATAGGTTTGAAATTCGAAGTTTTAACTTTAACAGAAACGATAGGAAAATTTTTCTGGCAAATAATTGTATCACTTGTTGGATTGTTTGATTATATTGTTGGATGCATCGAAGAATGTTTCATGTGTTGCAACATTGTTTCGAAGCAAAGTTACTTTCCCATGAGCAACAATAAAGAATGTATTGTTGTTCCCAGTGCTCTTTGTTACAAACTCATTTTGAGAAAAAATCGAAGCTTTTGATCACAGCGTTTTGATCTCAGTGAGGGTTTTATGTTCAATTTCTTGATTTTTGAGAATTCTTTATATTAAGGTAAGTTAACATACTCGTTTGGTAATGTTTGAGAGAGATTCTCATTCAAAGTATTGAAAATAAAAAGCAAAGTATGGTGCAGCAGCATAAGTGTGGGCAAATCAATGGTAAAAGTTCAAGTCAAAGTTATTACACCTGCTTGAAAATAAAGCGTACCTTGTTTGGTTTATTTTTTATTTTAAAGTATTCTAAACTGAAATTGACCTCTGCTGTAATTGTCTTGTTAGTAAAACTTAAGGTTACAGTTTTTAAGTTGATAATTTAAGGATTATATAACCTGTAATCGGAAGATTTCTCAATTAATGTAGCAAAATTAAACTGAAATAGTGTGAATTAATGAAATTTTACTTGTTTACAAAAGTTTAGTTCACTTAAGATGCACCAAAATTGAACTGAACATGAACCGGTTCAAAGTGAAAAACCAATAAAATGATGTAGTTTGGTGACGTTTTTTTAACCATTCAAATTGAAATTTTACAATCGAAGATGTGAAGAAATTACCTTCGTTAATTTAGCAGACATTCCTTAAATCTTTCCACGAGCACTACTCGTTACAAGTATTTTGTTAAGTTTTTCTATAACTATCCTATACAAGTAAAGTAAGAAAAAACAACGTCAAAAAGGCATTGTTTTCTCTTACTTACTGTTCAGTACAAAGTTATTTATTTATCTTATCTATATATATATAAATGGAGTTTGGTAAATTTGTTCACTAAGATCTCAGAAACTACCCGGCAGATTTGGCTGAAACTTTCACCGTTTGTTCTTTTTGGTACTAGGGAGGTTTGTAGACCAGTTCGAAAAAAATCCGATTGATAGTTCCTTTTTTATTCCAATTTTAGTCTCAATTATCGCATAAAAGACCCAATATGGGTATGAAAAAATACGTGTACATATCAAAATTATGTATCCATCGAAAGCGCTAATTTTTCTGCTGAAGATGGCATCTGTTAGAAAATTCTAAGTTGTATAAAAAACGAGTTATGAGCTTTTTTGTTCCATGTTCGAAGGCTTTCATCAACCAAATTCATTACTTAGTGTATCATCTCAACTCCCAGTTGATAGCTTGAATTGTTGTATTGTTGAATATTTTTGCGTTTCGCCTGACTGTTCGAGGCTTTTCTCAAGTTAAATCTTAAAGAAGAGTTTTTCCACAAGATTGGCAAATGGATTTGGCTGATTATTTTCCATTTAAATTCAAACAATCGCCAAATTTTACTACTTAGATTGGAAACATTTCGGATGAAACTGTTTAGCGACATTTTATGGTGACCAAAAGTCTCTCAGCATCTGGTGACAATATTTCTTTAACGAAAATTAGTAACATATACCATTTTACAAAGTAATGAGGGGGAGCATTATCCAACGTATATCAAAACGATTCCTGCAAATTCGGTAAGATTTAAAATCACACAAAGAACCCACAAAAATTGAAATTTCCCAAAGTAACTAAAGCAAGTATAAAGGGATTATGGATACATTTTTTTTAAACAGTTCTTACTTCAATAGACATACAGAGAAGGTACGACTCCAAGATTAAAAAAAAATAAGTATTAACTGATAAATCTTCTGAAACATGTGAAATTTAATTTCATATTTCGGAAATTGGGTTGTTTCCTACAGTCAAAAGTAGTACTTTTTGGCACTGAAATTGATAGAATAAGCAAAAGAAAGATAATAACATGGACCCAGAAAATTCTTTCATTTTCCCAACAGTTATTTTTTAATTAATTTTTTAAAATGTCTGATCTTTCAAACACGGCGTGGTCTTGATGACGTCACAAATGATGCTCTTTGGCGCATCTTTCTACCGCGTTTCCACGTTAAGATAATCAATAAGCGAATTAAAATTGCGCTCTACGCTTGCTATCAACCATATCGTTGCCAATACACGTGAGTAAAGATGCGAATTAAATATTTTGCTCTGTGAATGGCAACACTGAATGGCATTTCATCATTTGTGATATCATCGGCAGGAGCGTAAACCATGAAAGCGCACCGACTTAAGTATTTTTTTTTAAATATTAAACTTAAACAATTTTTAAAAAAAATGGTCAGAGCCTATGTTTTTGAGCATGCTCTTTCAGAAAAAAATACTTTTATAATTTTGGAAACGACCCCATTCTTCAATTTTGTATATGCTTAAATTTCGTGCTTTCGTTTCAAAATGAATACTATTTTTCTCTTTATACCCTTTGCTATTTTACTTTTATGGGTAAGGAAGAAGCTGGATTTGTAATCATGTCCAAAAGGTGTGTTTTAAATTCTTTCACTTAAAGCAGAAAACAAGTGCAAGTAACGATTGTTTCTCATAATTATTACTGACCCAGGCAACGCCGGGTATTTTTGCTAGTCCTATATAAGATTCTAAGATCGAAATCCATTATAAATCTTCTCAAATATACAAAGTATATACATTAATCCCCATCTCTGACCAACGCAATTTAAAATGCAAACCTAATTTAACGACTGATAGCCAATTCAAAGTTAGACACCGAAATCAGAATTTCTTCGAAGGCGTCAACTTTTCTCGGATTTTATTTCAGTTGTATTTGTTACGCGCGCTGAAATCGTATTCATCTATTGTACTAGTACAAACGATGTTTCTTTAGTGAATGAGAATGTTTATTGAGAAAATTAACTTAGTGTGTCAGAGTAACATCCTTAAGTCTGTTTTCTAACAGTTCAGGAGAGTTCAACATTTCAAAAACTCTGATTTTTGCAAAGAAGTAATCTGATAAGAGAACGAGAGCAAATTTTTTATTAAAAAATTCACTTTTTATACTAAGCAATTAATTTTGAAATTTACGATGCACAAGGTGTTACATCTTCTTTTTATTTTACGAATGATGAAGCTGAAAGTCTGTCTGTCTGTTAAGATCTCTGTCCGGATCTCTCTCTGTCAGGATCTCTGTGACGTGCAGAGCGCCTAGATCGTTCGGAAGATTTTCCTGAAATTTGGCAAAGTTAGTTTGTAGCATGGGGATGTGCACCTCGAAGCGATTTTTCGAAAATTCGATGCGGTTCTTTTTCTATTCCAATTTTAAGAACAAAATTATAAGATGAATGATCATAATCGTGGTTTAAATTATCATAACTTGGAACCGTAAATGGGTACAAGCCAACTGGCGAGAAAATTCACCATACATTATTTGTGAATATACAGGCGAACCAAAAGACCTTTTAATTTTCTATTACGGGCAAAGCCGTGCGGGTACCACTAGTATTGAATAAGACAAGAAGAGAACGCAACTGCGAACGTTTTAATGAGGATCAGATGGGGTAAAATGAATCACGGGGATAAATGCAAACAAACTATTACCAACTATTTTTCCTTTTCCGCAATTGTTGTAATTTGAAAACTAAGTTGTTTGAAGGTTTATTTTTTTTTTTCATTTATTTTTACATTTCCAGCCTTTTTGGCTCACATTTCTAAGTTCAGTTTAAATGTTAAAAACCCTTTTCACAGCTTTCACGCGGATCATTCTTTTAAGCACTTCACGCTCTTTCCTGTCTTTTTCTCTATTCAACTTTGAATATTTTTCTACTTGTATTTCATTTTTACAGACACTTCCTGCTTTGGGGACGAAAAAAATGCTCACGCTTTATATTCTTGCATTACCAAATCGAAATAAATAAATAAATAATAATGAACGAATGAATATTTTTTTATTTTAGTAAACTAAAAAATGAACTTTAAGCTAAACTTAAAATTTCTATATTATGTGATCTGCACACACACACACACAAGAAAAAAAAACCTCTATCGACATGGATTGAAAGGCAGAGCGTTAGGGAAAAAAACTGGTAATTTAGACAAGAAGTTGTATTACTACTACTCATTACATCAGATAACAAAAAGAAGGGGAAAAAAAGTTTCCAAAAAGCTGAATTTGTTGAATGCTAAGATGTTTTTTTTTTTAAATTTTTTATTGCTATTATTTTTTCAGATGTCTTGTTTAAGAAAGTTGAAAAATAAAATCTTCAAAAAGAAAGCATCTCATGAGGATCAAACTGCTGACAGCGATGACAACCCACAAAAAGTAAGTAAAGCTGACTTTTATACTTTACAGACTGAGAACTTCGAATGACACCACGGCAGAGTATTTCAAAAAAAAAAAAAAAAACTCTCTTTCAGAACGAACCAAAAATTTTGTTAAAGCGAAATGGATTTTCATTTCAAATGCCCCAAATATAAATGGTGGCAGAGTTTAGGTTCGTCACTGGCCATGATCGTCGCCCAAAACACCGTTTTCGTACACTTTCAAGTTATTTTGGCACTCCTTGAAATCTGGAACGGATCACAGACGCTGACCATCTCGTCATTTGCTCGGATCTATCCAAGTCCTCTCTTGTGGTCTGCTTCCTTTTGGATTCAAAGACTATTTATTGCAACAGCTGCTTTTCTTAATCTGTGTTTATTTACTTGTTTCGTTTTGTAGTTGGTTCTCTGAGTAGTGGAACAACAGATTCTTGCCATTCGAAATAAAAGTATTTAAAAAAAATGAACTTTTCCTGGGTGGGTTAGCGTAAATGTACCTGTGATTCCATATAAAATCAACAGATGTTTGAATTTTTCTTGCCACGTCTTTTTTTTTTATTTTAATGAAATTTGGTAGGTATTATGTACCAATTTACTCTACTCAAAGACTTTTTTTATATTTATTTTATTCCTGTTATATAGCTAGTTTTTTGCTCAGTAAGTGAATAAACTTTGGTATTTTTTATCATTTTTTGGAGCTACAGTAAAGTTATTTAAATTAGTAGAAATATCAAACATGTTTTATTGTAAAGATAAAGGAATTAAATTTTTTTATGCATAAAAAACAATTTAAGTAAAATTTAATTAGAAATTGCCTGCGGTCAAATCGCAGTTAAAAAAGTGGCAGTTTTGTGATTTTTACGTGCAAAAACGTTGGCGAAGAACTTATCGTAGGAGCTTATTTTTTTGAGCAATCACGATTGCTTATTGCTTTCATTTGACTGTTTTGATGTGCTATCATTTTATTTTCCCGCCAGCACCCTCTGCAGCACCACTGTCGGCCGGCTCCTCACGATGCTGCTCCTATAGCGAAAACCGCATCCAGGTTGAATCCATATCCTACACACACACGCGCATACATACACAACTACACACACACGCATACCTACACACACACACATACACAAACACACACGCATACATAGACACCTACACATACACACACACGAACACACACACAACTACCCACAAATATATGCGTGCACACAGACACAAACACATATGCCTACACACATACACATAACCCGCCCCCACGCACAGAAGCACTCATACACACAACTACCAACACTCATGCCTGCACACAGACACAAACACACATGCCTACACACACATACCCCCCCGCACACAGACACAAACACACATGCCTACACACACATACCCCCCCGCACACACACACACACACACAAATACACACGCCTACATACACACACATTCGTGATTGCGAAAACCATAATTTGAATTCCAGATGACAAAATTCAAATTATTTTTTTTTTTTAATATTGCACTCAGTTATTCATACCAAAAGCACAGAAAAATTGAGCTGATAATGATAGTTCTACATTATGAAAAACTCTTAAAATTAAGAAAAAAAAACGAAAAATATGCTTTTTAACTACTTTAAAAAGGGATGTGGGAAATGTGATAAAAATGTTAAAAGTCTATGGTGAGAAGCTGTTACAGGATTCTTCAAGACAAAAAAGAACATATTTTTATTACCAGAATTGGAAGAAACTTAAGACTTTTAAAGTTCGAAATACAGGTAAATTGTTTTACACAAGTTAAAGCAAATACGGGAATGTTATAAGGTTTAACTATGCAACATCACTAATAAGATGTATTTTAAATTTGTTGCCCAAAATCTACCGGAAAATGTCCATGATGTATTGACGTTGCGTATTGGAAAACTTTTATTGAAATTACATTTAATTTTCAAATTCTTACGTGCCCTGTTATTGAAGCTTTCTTTAAATTTTTAGTGTATTAAACTACCTGGCATTTTTAAAAATACTACTAAAAGTACATTCAATCGAATAATTAATCTAAAAATATAATTGGAATTAATTACGCTGGTTTGACTGGAACTCGTAGAGTTTTTTTTTTCTTTTTAATCTTGTTTTTTTTTTTTTTATAAACATTTCAATCAAATGTGCTTGTAACATTAAAATTCTTAGTGGCTTGCTAATAAGTGTCTTATTTATACGGATATTTTGACAATTTTTTATCTACTTTTGTAAATATTCTTAAATAGTCATTGATAGTTTATAGCATAATTTTAAGATTTTTTTTTTTAATGTTATGCTTAAAAATAATAACAATAAGTAATAACAATGAAATAACTATTTTTTCACTCAGCTACCCAAACAAGCACCAAAACCTTTTCATAAATTTGCGACACCGTGGGCAAGATTTCAAAATGCAAGCTTCCCCCCCCCCCTCCCCTACCAACTTTTCACCGTTCATAGCGCAAACACCGCCACTGAATTTTTTTGGAGGGTCTCGTTTACGAGTGTGCTCCACAAAATTTGAGGGGATACGCTATCGCCCTTGGAGGGGTGGACACACCTGTCATATGCCATAAGAAACGACACTTTGATGGGTCGCTTATAGAATCGCAGAAAATAATGTGATTTTAATAGATAAGTTCGAGCTTACCCAAAAAATACAAAAATCTGAATTTCCTTTTTTGTTCAAGTTCAAGGCAAGGTATTGAAGAAACAAAAAGCAAAGTAAAACATGCAGCTGAAACCAAAATATTAACTTAAATATTCCTGTGTCCCCAACACGAGCCAGCCTTACACAATTTTGGACCTATCAGCCTCCGTGCTGTAACAAAAGTTAAAAGACTATATTAGCTCTGCTCATGGTGAAGCATGGAGACTAGGGGGAAAATTTAAAGAAAGAAGTTAATATTAAAATGGAGCAATTAAAAGCCAATAGTCACTTGAAGTCAAGGCACATGTTGAAAAGGAAAAAAGTGTTTTTGAAAAAATGTTATGTTTTGTAAATATATTTAACAGATTTTGAAAGCTATTTATTGTTCAAAATTATAATTTGAAAATACATTTCAATGAAATTCGGTGAATATTAATTTATTAGGTAATCATCCAGACTACTCGGCATATTTTAATAAGAGTGCAAAAGTTATTTTTAAATATTTCAGAGACTCTAACATCCTTAACGCCTTCAAATAATAATGCAATTTTTTGTTTCGTTTCAAAAGGCAACATAACAGCTTTTTACCCAAGTTTTTTTGAAATTGTATATCACTTGTCCCACAGGTCCTTTTGGAGCAGTGAAAAAGTCCAGTTTTCATTTTTTTTTTAAAAGTCACTTTTTTCATTATGAAACCACTACCAGTATCAGCTTCCTTTCTGTGCATCTTGTAATTATACATAGCTAAAACAAGAGAAACAAAATAAAGGTTCCTGCCGCCAGTCCATCAAATTTCATATGCTCAATGTGACGAAAAGCGCAGTTTTTGAAATAGGATTTGACCTCGAAACATTTAACAGTTAAGCTTAACTTGAACTGTTTCAAAATATGTACACATAAAATTTTGTTCCTATAGCTTTTAGGTCAGCCGTATTTGATCTTCCTACTAGTTAAAATACATTTGCTAGAGCTGTTAGAAAAGGGGTCCAACATTTCCAATCTTACTCACCCTATATAGTCAAAGGGGAAAATGGCTATTTTTCCAAGAACAAACGTTTTTAAGAAGCTATAAAAGTGCAGGATATTAGTACATACTGCCGATAAAATTTCACAAAAATCAAAAATTGTGCGACTGACCCATTTGCTGATGCTGCCCAATAACAAAGTGCTTGCATTGTTTTCTAGATTGGCTGTTTTAGGCAACTATGTGTGAAGATTCAGAAAATTTTCAAACCAAAAAATAAAAAAACTGACCTTGAACAAGAAGACTCCGAAGATCAGCAAAATGTAAGTAAGGCCTACGAACACAATTTGCAACCTTAAAATAACATATGAGAAACAATGTTTCCGATTTCATCTTTTCTTATTGTATTATCGATCTATTTTATTTTAAGCTTGTCCCTAAGTTCTTCGTTATTCTTCCTTTTTGCTAAATTTGAAGTAACAATGAACAGCACCTTTGAACTACCATCTGATTGAAAGATACTTAGAGCAAATACACTTTGCATTATCAGATACTGTTATGACTACATAATTACAATTAAACTCGATTCCGAAATTTGTTTTAAAAACAGGTTTTGCACGAAACAGAATAAGATTACGTTCTTCAAATAAAGATTTCGTTCAAAATATATTAGTGCTTAAAGAAAAGTTTATAAACAAGTTTACGGAGACAAAATAAGCCGACAATTTTTATGCACAGAAATGCGTGCTAGTTACAATCATACAAAATATTTTTTTTTTTTGTTTTTTAAGTGCGTTGTTACTGCCGTTAATGTAATAGCATTAACCGTGAAACAGTTCAGATTTTTATTGATGGTTTCGTAAAGTACTAGTTAATGACTAGAACTGATGAAACTCTTAAAAAACCGAGTCTTAAAAAACGCTTACAATTCCAGTTCGCACACGGTTAAAGAAAAAGAGAAAATTCTATCTTTCGAAGAAGGATCTGTTCTGCCTATACTGATCTTAATATGTGTAGAAATAAGCTTAATACAGGGCGTTTCAAAAAGAATGACCCGATTTGAAATGTGTATATTATGAACACTATTGAGATTAAATTCACTTCAGATTAAATTTACATTACGTGGATAATAATAAAGTTTTTTTACATTCAAAATTAAAGGTGCTCAATATGTCCACCTTTGGATGCACGGTAGTCGAATTTGACCAAAACTTTTGCATGCTTGTCTGCATGACTGGCTACACAAACAACCCGTGTCTTTGAATTGTTTACACCATTTTCCAATGCTCTGCGGGGCAGGAGGTTCAACACCAGGGTATTCTCGTCGAAAATCCCGCTAAACAGTTGATATGGACCTGCACTTCCAAAAGGATTGAACAAAGCGTACGATTTTTGTCGTGCAGTCGCCATTTTCACTAACACTGAAATGGCTGGCGAAGAAACAGTTAACGCTATCTGTCGGCAACTCCGTGAAACTTGTGATTTTCCCCCATTCTAACGATACCTTTATTTAATGAAACGGATTAAAATATGAATAGTTATGTTTTTTTGAATTCGGGTCATTCTTTTTGAAACACCCTGTATTTGTAGTGGATTTTCCTACCTATATTAAAGAATGTTTTTCAAAATTGTGTCTTAAATTGAAAACGAGTACTTACAACAAAAAAGATGAATTTTCTTCGGTGTCTGCCGTATAGTTCTCGAGTATTGCACATTCAAGTTGTTGTACAAATATGCAGTTTGCACACAAATGCTTCACATGTTCGCGAATATTTTTGTGTTCATTTGCGTAGAATTGCTAGCACTGAAGTTCTGAAAATACGAATTATCTGAGTAAGTTTGATTGTTCCACAATCCATGCTGGCTATAACAGTGGATGAACTTAAATTCAGTTTAGATGTTATTCGAGCACCAAACGGCATCCACATTCAACTCAAGCAATGAAAGGTCTTGCTTTCTGTTTCTTAAAATGATCAAACATCTGACATTTAACATTACGTCTGTGTTTCTTACTGTGGTGTAACAGCGCAACCTTTAAACACAGTTTAGAAGCTTTTATTTAATCATTTTTGACGATACAGCAGAATCGGCTTAATGGAATAGCCATTTTATCACGAAAATATATTCTAAACAGCGTTATATTCCATTAACCGGGATCGAAATTACACATCTTATTGGTTTGGTTTATTCAAAATGTGATATATTAAGCGGGATGTTCTTTTAACCGAAATTCTAATAAGCGGGCTCGACTGTATCATGAAACATTCGTGAGGCAGTGAAGTATTTTTACGCGCACCGCATATTCCATAGGATCATTTATTGTTTTTCTATGATTTTTTTAAAAATATGTGAAAGACTTTTTGGATGCCCTACCTATTATAATATATATATTATCTGCCGATGGAGTAGTGTAGTGGTTAAGGCGCTGGCCTCTCATGCCTAAAGGCGCAGGATAAAACCTGGATCCAGTGGGTGGCTTTTCAAGATGCAGAAAATCGACAACGTCCATGTCGAATGATTATGCGGCATATAAAAGACCCCGCGAAGTACTCGTTTGCCATGGAGTATCTTCCGGAAAACTTAATTCCTACTGCAGTTTCGCTTCGAACAAAGCCCTGGTGCCTCCATCTATTGGGGAAACTGGGCGTCAAAATTATTGTGGTAATGGCATCCCACCGATAGTGTTGTTGCTGTTTTTCAGGTTGGCTGCTTCAAAAAAATACATAGGAAGTTTAAAGAATGGACAACAACTGAAATAAGAGTTGATTCTATCATTCCATACGAAGGTCCTCAAACAGAGGTAGAGGATACCGTTACAGAAAGACCGATGAAAAAAATTCCAGGTTGGCTTTTCGATCACTGGTTTTACGTCGACCCTACAAGGGAGCTGATTAAAGCCACAGTATCAGAACCTAATGTAAGTAAGACCAACGATCATGATTCTCAACCTAAACGCATTATGTGAAGAATGGATTCTTAAGCCCTGAAAACTAGTTCCCAAACTAAGCTTTTTTTTTTTCGAAGAGTTTAAATTTGTAACTAAATTAAATAACATCTATAAAGTAACGTTCACTTGAAATGCCTGTCAAGCAAATCGAAATCTGAAACTTTATCAGCTCTTTTTAAGAAGTATTCTTCGAGAAAGAGCCTAAATTTGTTATGTTAGTTTCTTTTTCAAAACTAACGATTCCTATTCCTATTCAGAGTCACAACTGACTTCTACTGTATTAATGTCGAGGACTGCAAACTAAGTGCCTTGCCTCCATTATTTTATATACCGATAGATGGCAGCACCATCACCGGATTGAACAGTTTATGAGAATTTAGAACTATTTCAGGAGCTAATAGCTACCTGGTGCTAGCACCCCCAGAGGTATCGTTTCACTTGGAGGACATTGAGACCACGAGCATATTTAACGTCTCCCAGTCCCCTTTAATGACGACGGTGGGTCTTCGACCATCGAGGTTCGAACTCAGGACCCTCCGGCCCCGAATCCGACACTCTAACGATCGGGCTACCACGGTCACAAAACTAACGATAAATAAAAATCTTAAAAGGACCGAAACACACTTTAAAAAAAAGCACAGCCTATGAATGCGACTTGTATTTATCGCAAAATGCAATTTTGCTTATTTTTGAATTATTATTGCATACTTGCAGAGATAAAACTGGAAAATTACTTGGACAAATTTTTCTTTCTTTATGTTTAAAATTCCATTCCTGTACCTAACCTAGATGGTACAAACTTTATGCTCAATTTTAACATCCTTATTTTAATTACAACTTAAGAAGACGCGGTATAAGTATGTAAACAGATTACATATATGCATACATTAAAGTGGATCTAGAAAAAAATCAGAATTTTAAATCGCCCAGGGTGAGAAAAGTGTTCCACTAGGACTAAACATTTACATGTGAAATTTCAAGTTGGTCAAGTAAAATCTTCAAGCTCAGCGGTCGGTCAAAGTTCACAAATTGAGGCCAAAAATGCATTTTTTCTTCTTTGCGAATACATAATTACTTCCTTTTACTAAATAGGAAGTATTGTATCCGCGAAAAATTTTTCACTCAAAAATCGGCCTTAATTTCCATTTTGCTCAGCCCCGAATGAATGTTCAGTTTTTTTTTCGACCCGACCACACGTGGATATATGCCTAGGAGCTTACAGACATCCGAAATATCCATTTTGACGCCCCCCCCCCCCGAGTTAATTACAACGAGTTTTCTCGTGACGTCTGTATGTGCGTATGTGTGTATGTATGTCGCCGCATAACTCAAGAACGGTATGTCCTAAAAGTTGAAATTTGGTACGTAGACTCCTTGGGGGGGGGGTCTAGTTGTGCACCTCTCCTTTTGGTTGCATTCGGGTGTTTCTAAAGGGGTCTTTTGCCCCTTTTTGGGGGGAATCATTGTTAATTTCAATGTAAACTCAAGTCGTTTTATCATTTGGCGCACATTTGGCGATATATGACCAGTCCTTTGGTCGCCAAGTTTTGTCACTAACTTGGCGACAAATTTGGCGATTTTTTTTTTTTAATCTGGTTTCAATTTGGCCACTGTTGGTGATATTTAGAGAGTAAACTATTGAATCACATTAAAATTGCCAATAATGGGGAAATGACATTAAATTCGAGTAAAAGGAAGTCATGTGATGCACACATCAGCTCGTTTTTCAATAAGTTTTTCAAATCGGCTAGGATGAAAAAAAGGTGCCCAATTGGGTGAAATACTATAATGTAAAACTACATCACACTCCGATAAAATCTTCATGTACTGTTGGCAGTTGAAATTCATATGTTGAACGAAAAAGAGAGATTTTTTCATCACGAATGCATTAATTTCTCAAACTTTTGAAATCAACCACGGGCAGAAAAGGTGCCTGTAAATGCATTCCTTAAACTAAAATAAAAACAATAAAAAATACCTAGAGTTTCACGAAAGTTTTTTTTTTTTGGTAGACATATGCAAAACTCTGAATGTAAGCTTTCTAAAATACAGTTGGCTCTCTGTTTAACGCCTTCCCAGGGGCCGCAAAAAATCGTCCATAAGTAGAAAACGTCCTTAAATAGAATGCTTTTAACACTGTAGTGGACCATTTGGGACCGTGAAAAGCCGTCGTTAAATAGAGAAAATCGTTAAAGAGAGCATCGTTAAACAGAGAACCAACTGTTTACACATAACCGTTATAACGTTGTTACATCTAGATTTCAGATAACTACAAGTACAGGTAATTGCCTTTAAAAATAAATATTTCTTGCCACTATTTAATTAAAGAACATTTTATAAATATATCACTATTCTGTAAAATAAAATAAAAAAACAGGAGAGAGTGAGATCTACAGATTCAAACAGAAAATCTTTGGGTAAACTGAACAGAGAGCTATGATTTTATAATGAAATTATTGATACTCTCTCGACTCTCTAGTGACTGAATCTTGGGTAAAATGAAGCCATGTCGTTTTTACTCTCCACAAACTTAACTTGTTGTTACTATCTTAACATACCGCATTGTTGCTTGAATATAACATGGAAAGTTAGGAATGGAAATAAGCCTGCATTCCTGCTCCGGTAATGCATTTAAAATTTCAGAACCTGCCATGCTTTCCATCTTTGTATCTTGTATTTTGAAACTTCTTGCCAGTCAAGGGGTCACAGTACCTTTCAAACCCTTTTTTTTTAATTTAAGTAAATTAGTAAGGCTCGCTTTGCGAATTTCGACCGCCATAGGGCCCATAAAAATTTTATCGCACTGTGATATAACTTTCTATCATAGTATTACACCCCCAAAGTGTACCTTTTTCACCCTGGCCCATTTGAAATGTTATTAAGAGTTAGTGTATTCGTAAAGGAAAAAAAAATGCATCTTAATGCTCATCTTGCGAACTTTGACCACCTTGCGGAGCATGAAGATTTTATTTGACGAACTTGGAGGTTCACATGCAAGTGTTTAGTCCTGGCGGACAACTTTTCTCACCCTGGCCGATTTGAAATTCGAAAAAAAAAAAAAAAAAAAAAATTCGATCCACCCTACTGTACGTATCAAAGGGTTGCTCAAATAAAAAGTGGACAAGTGCGGTGACGTCAGACTGAATGATTCGATTACAGCGCGACAGCAGAACACTACAACTCGTGTCATTCGAGTTGAACCGAACCATTGTTTCGGTCACTCGTCTGATCAGTGCTAATTCTGTATTAGCTACCAGTTTGTTTGGCACTCTTGGCTTCCTTAAGAGGTTTTCCATATCCAGCTCAGTCACTTTCCTATGCCGGGCTGATGAGTGCTAAAAAGCACAAAACTGCAGTCCTCGGCTGGAATTGACTAAGCTGGCGGTGTATTTCATGTATTTCTGCCTTAGCTCTGGCTATAGGGCGGTAACTTACTGAATATACCTGCCTTGCCTTCAATATTCGAGTTGAACCGAACCATTGTTTCGGTCACTCGTCTGATCAGTGCTAATTCTGTATTAGCTACCAGTTTGTTTGGCACTCTTGGCTTCCTTAAGAGCGTTTCCATCTCCAGCTCAGTCACTTTTCTATGCCGGGCTGATGAGTGCTAATCAGCACGAAACTGCAGTCCTCGGCTGGAATTGACTGACTTGGCGGTGTATTTCATGTATATAAAGGATGGTATGAGGTATGCACATGCATCTCAGATGCCGCTCAGCGGTGAAACCTGTTTGCAGTAGAGGAAGTTGTGCAAAAGGAAAGTCGTGCTACCCATGGATCCGTCCAGATCGGAACAACGAGCGGTAGTATTGTTTCTGGTTGCGGAAGATGAGCGTAACGCGGACCTCTATTGGAGAACGGTAGCAGTGTATGGCGACCACTGTTTAGTTCGTACGGTTGTAAACAAGTGGTGAAACATTTTTCGAATAGGTCGGCAAACGACATCGAAACTGCCGAGGCGGGGCCACGCAAACATGGCGATCACCAATGTTCCAATGGTTATTGAAATGATCCGACCTAATCGAAGGATTAAGACCCGTGAAATCAGTGACGAACTCAACCTGGCTAAAGGAAAGGTTCACACTATCATCACAAACATCTAAGGTATAATACCCTAAACAAATAAGCAAATACCCTAACAGTATAGTCCAGACTTATCACCCAGTGACTTCCACTTATTTGTGCCATTTAAGAGAGCATTATAAATGAAAAGTTTCCATTCGGACGATAAAGTGAAGGAATACGTGCAGGAATCTGCCCCGATCTTTCTACGGCGAAGGCTTCGACCTGCTGCCGCAACGCTGAGACCTGTGTTTCAACGCCCATGGGGATTTCTCTTTGATTTACAATAAAAGTTTTATTTTTATTCAAACTGTCCACTCTTCATCCGCGCAACCCTTATGCGAGTGTGTGACAATGAGAGGAGATAAAATAGAGGGAGTGAAAAATTTCATTCGTGAAGCAAAGAGCCCAAATCACGTGATAGGTTTTAAGGTAAAGCATTGGAAGAAATCAGGTTTCTTTCGCTAGTTTCACGCAAGACGAGTCAATCATTCCTGGTTGTAGAGTCACGTGACTTGGAATGCTTGCCTCAGCTTTTGCTAAGCATATGATTGGACTTGCTCCCTCTATTTACTAATTCCTGCTCAAAGATGTGTGTGTGTGTGAATAACATTAACGTGCCAGAGCGCAAAAAAACACACTTATGCTAAATATTTCATTTTTTTAGCTGAGGAACACTCCCTTTCTGGAGTTCCGGCATGCAGCAGCAAAGCATCGCTTTTCACTTAGAAGCATAAATCTTGATCCAGTCATTGTGTCATATCTTAATCCTCCAGAAGAAAAATTTCACTATACGAAGAAAGTGATTTGGCTGTCAGCACTTCCTCCGCTGTCACACCAATCCATGCCAAATCTTCCATCCTCAAGTAAGAAAATGAACTATCAGTCCGTAACAAGAGCCAAATCAATGCCAGACGTGGCAAAATACAACTGGGATGATTCGCCTTCCCTCCCCTCAAGCACAAAATCACTGCCTGTATCAACATCATCACCCCTCATCCACACCCCTGCAGCTCGCTATAGATCTCTACCAAATATCTATAACACCAACTCAGATCTTGTAATCAATATCAATCGCAACTTGGGAGAAACCCGAAACATACATTTAATTTATCGTTAACCAACACCACATAATAGTTTCGACTTCAGATTTTGGAATCAACGGAAAAATATTTTGCCTCTAATGCCGCAACTTATCTTTTGGTAAAAACAGAATCCAAATTCGTTGCAGCATCGAAATTTTTTGATTCCAAGTCTAAAAGTGAAATAAATATGGCTCCAAACAAATATGACTGAAACAGATTCCTTGAAAGAACCAAAGTGAGAAGACAGCTGCTTGAAAATTGAAACCATGACTAGAGTACATTTTCCGAAAAATATTGTTCAGTGTTTCAGGTAGTGATATTCTTAATCTTCAGATTTTGGAATCAACGGAAAAACAATTTGCTTCGACTCCTGCAACTTATCTTTTTGAAAAAACATAATCTAAATTCGTTGCAGCGTCGAAATTTTTTGATTCCAAGTCTAAAAGAGAAATAAATATGGCTCCACACAAATATGACTGAAACAGATTCCTGGAAAGAACCAAAGTGGGAAGACAGCTGCTTGAAAATTAAAACCAATGACTAGCGTAAATTTTCCGAAAAAGATTATTCATAGTGTTTCAGGTAGTGATATTCTTAATTTTCAGATTTTGGAATCAACGGAAAATTATTTTGCTTCTACTGCTGCAATTTTTCTTTTGATAAAAACAGAATCTAAATTCGTTGCAGCATCGAAATTTTTTGATTCCAAGTCTAAAAGTAAAACAAATATCGCTCCGAACAAATATGACTGAAACAGATTCCTAGAAAGAAACAAAGTGGGAAGACAGCTGCTTGAAAATTGAAACCATGACAGGGGTAAACTTTCTATAGAAGATTATTTATAGCGTTTCATGTAGCGATGATTTTCCCGACTCAGATGATAAAAAATCAAATGAGCCAATTTATACGAAAAAAAAACCGAAAACTACACTTGAAGAAAAAGACAAACGGAGAAATGTGCCTGTAAAACAAACTTATGAAACAACGCTTAAAGATAAGAAAACCAATGATCTTACTGTAGATCCTCTTAAACTTCAGACAATGCAAACGCAAACAATAGATGTTGAAACAAAAATAACAATGAGAAATGCTAGTGGAAAACACGAATTATCTTCAAGCTCACAGGAATCAAGTTCAATCTTGGATTCGTAGGAAAAACATTTAGCATCTACTTCTCCAACCAACCTTTCGCCACATCGAGTATTTAAATTTGTTGCAGAAGGAAGATTCATCAGATTGCCTTGATTCCGAGTCTGAATATGAAGGTTATAAGATGATTTCCTTAGCAAAGTCGAAAACATCCACGGCCAAGCCAGTGTTTTACCGAACGTTCTTTGACCTCCAAATCAAATCAGTCGGATAGCTGTGATACAAGCTGTAACAATCCATTAGTTCCTCAGAAAAGACAAAAAAAAAATCTTGCTTCTAAAGTTCATCCCGTGACAAAACCAAATCTTTCGTGAAAAAAGAACTCACTACGTTTCAGGTAGTAATGGTTTTCCGTACTCTTAATATGTACTACCGAACGTGTCAATTGTTCTGAAAAGTACTATACTTGAAGAAAACAATGAAATGACAACTGTTTCTGGAAAAACAGATGGTGAAAAGGTATGTTTAAAGAAAAACAGTCCTCTTAAAGTTCTGATAATGCGAAATCAAAACAACGACTGGTGAAAAAAAAAACTGGGTGACGTCCTCAAAGCCACAGGAATCAAGTTCAAGCTCGGGGATTCAGAGGAAAAGCATTTTGCATCTACTTTTGCAACTTACCTTTGGGAAAAATAATTATCTAAATTTGTTGCACTGGAAGATTTATTTGGGTGTCCTGATCCTGAGTCTGAAATTGAAGAGGTATGAGGGATTCTTTAGCAAAGTCGAACAAACCCCATTTAATTTCTCACCAAATGATCAGAAGAGCTCCAAATAACGCTAAGACTTCGTCGGATCGTTTTGATATGTATTCTATTGATTCGTCAGCGCCTCAATAAAAGTTACTGAGAAGACACTAACTTCGAAAATTCATCATATGACAAAACCAAATGTTATATAAAAAAGAAGGAACGAACCAACACACTTTTAAAGGAAACAAGAAAATTACAACTCCTTCTGTAAGACAAAATAAAAAACTGCAACTCAAAAAGAAAGAAAGCAATCATCTAAACCTGATACCTTTAAAAATCTGAAAAATCGAAACAATAGCTGGTTAGAAAAAAAAACAGCAATTAAAATGACGGGTGACAAAGTTACATTATGCTGAAAGCCAAATAAATAAATTTCAAGCTCGGACTTACAGGAAAACCTATTGTATCAGCAGCTGCAACTAACCTTTGGGAAAATGCAGTATCTAAATTTGTTTCAGTTGAAGATTCTTTGAGTGTCCTGATCCTGAGTCTGAAATTGAAGAGGTATGAGGGATGCTTTAGCAAACTGGAGCAACTTCAAAGCAAAAGCAGTAATTGTTTTGCTGAATGTGCAGAACAAATGCCTCTGGTAAAAATGCCAAGGCTTCATCGAGTAGCTTTCATGTATATTTGAATGATTTATCAGCTCCTAGAAAAGTTCCCACTGGGAGTATAATTACTTAGAAAGTTCATCCTAGGACGAAACCAAATTTTCCACAACAAAGAAATGATAGCCCTTCAAGTGATGTTTACGGACTCTAAAATCTTTGTAACATTAAAAACTCTTTCGTTAAATGGAATAAAAATTTCAATAGCCGACTTTTTTGCCTGTTTATCTCTTGTTTGTGAAAAAAAAAATGCACCAACACAATATGAAAAATCGGGACATACACGATCAGTGAATGAATGTTAAAACATTTGGAAGAAAAAGAAATTAGTTTTCAAATTCTTTTTCTTAAATGAATGGGCAACCCAACCCATGCTCGCTGACGTTTACCATATCCCGTGGTTAGATTAAAATACGCAATGATTCGAACAAAGTGACAATCTTGATCCTCTTTCCGTAAAAAATAGAGAACATTAAACGAAAAAGTACGACATAGGGCATCTTTAATTTAGAAAAAAAAACGTTAAAAGATTTTTATTCCAATAACTAAAAAAAAGAGGAGTTTTGTAGAATCTCAAAGAGAAAATGTTCGGACTCTTTCTGACTAGCAATGTTTAGCAGATCAATACTGTAAACGATATTTGTTAGATTCAGGATATTTAGGGGAAGCCATTCCAATGTGTCTCACCTCTCTAAGTACTAAAAAGCCGGACATCCAGTCCTGAGGATATCAAGGGATGTCTTAACGCGCTCAAAATCATCAATTGTCACCCGCCGCAGGCGATATTGAACCTGCGCAAATGGCTTACTGTTATTCAAGGGCAATAAGAGCAGGGGGCGGAGCCCCTGCTTTCCAAAAAGTGTTGTTCTTACTGTGATTTAATGGAATTCTTACTGACTTTATTTTTTGATATTTTAAACAGGACACTTGACGTCATTTAGGAACTGTTAACTTTCTTCAAATCGAGATTTTAAGAGACTGTAATGTGCTTTTAAGAGACTGACTCTAAAGGGACGTTTTAGGAAATGTATTTCAATTAGGATGGTAGTGACTGTTTTGCGCTCTTTTATGGGGGGGGGGGGGTTCCATTGCAGTGTTAGGCATATTTTACTTCATTTGTTCAGGACAGACATGCGTCACGTGATCTCCGTTCCTTTTTCAGGTAGTGAGCTATTGAATAATTTCAATTGACCTCATTTAAGAACTGCTGATCTTATTAAGTTTTAAGGAATTTTCTACTATTGTATATAAAAAAAACTGATTAAATTTGTGAAGGTTCCCCCCCCCCCCCTTTGTTGTAATTATTTAACTTCTGCCTGTGTTGGCGATTAAACAAAATTGATTGACGAAATCTAGATCAACGCGAACGTAGCTGGAGACGCGAGCGAACTTATTGGACACACTAAGCAGAGTTAGTTATTGTAACTATCATTAAATAAGGAGAAAAGACATTTTAAGCACTAATTTTAAGAAATTAAAGTTTCTTTCCTTTAATTTTTACTTAATTCTTGCAGTACTTGATGCACATTTTTTCTCCTGGAAAAACAATAAGGCTCATTAAAATATTCAACCTAATTCTGAATTCTTCCTAATTCTGCAAAAAAAAAAGTTTCTGAAGCAGCAGTTTTTTTTTTCCAAGGTTTTCATTTTTTTTATATATTTTTATCTCAAAAATGGGAGGGGAAATGTTAAAAATATCAAAAAATTTAACCAGGTATAAAAAAATCCATTAAACATGCTAATAGCAGCAGTTATACAGTGATTTATTTAAAATAATAATTAAAAAAAACCGTGCATCCATTTTAGTGTTACTGAGCTTGAAAGATAAAATTGTAGGCACTATAGCCTAAAATTAGGACAAGAATATTTTTAATGTGTTGTAAAATTTAACTATGAGGCCTTTGTAAGCAATCAACGAGTTGCTTACTTACGTCATCAGACCGCAATGTATGTTACTTTGAATTTTGGACTGGGGCCGCTGCGAGCACCAACATGGGATTTGACATTTAAATATACAAATGCAGTTTCACTACGATTATTTAAAAAATCATCTCAAAAACGATAAATATGTTTAAAGACCAGTTCATTTTATCAAACGATAAAAATGTGAGATTTTACAAACAGTAAAAATTCGCTAATTATAAAAACCAATTACTTATTGAGCAAATTCAAACCAATATTCAATTTTTTTAAAAATACTTCAGCTAAACAGTAAGTTTTCAGAAAGTATTAGACGTTATTAAAAAATGCTCGAGACTTCTAGACTCTAGAGTTTTTACTTTCTAACACTTCCATGCTTCGTCATCGTATTCACACGTTTGGGTATTGGATGTGATCACCAATCCGGCCAGGTTGGCCCATCATGGCGATTACATTTTGGTTCAAGGGAAAAAAACATAAACCGAGCTTTCCCAGACTTGCTGATGAACAAATTGGTGCGAGGAAAAATTGAATGTGACTGGTGGGAGGCTTTTAGAAAACTTTGGCAGCATAGTTACTAGATGGCTGGCACTCGACATGTATTTTAAGACGCAAAGTGTTTTTATTATAATTTTTTTTCCAGGTGCAGAGATTGAACTGTTTTTCTTATAGTTATGCATTATTTTGACATTAGTACCTAGTTTTTGATCACAATTTTTAGTAACTTTTATTTCATTCCGAACTGCTACGTTAGCGCTGGCGTAAACGTTTTGCGTTAACGCAAAAATGTACTAATCGGTAGCTTAAATTGAAATTGTAGGTAAAAATCTTAGCGTTTGCCGATTCTTTTTTGGGTGCTTGCATCTTTAATTGCTTAGGGAGTTATTGCAATTGAGTGAAGAAAATGCCCAATACTATCTAAACGAAAAACTCACTATATTAACAAAATATTTACAACTTAGAATAACAAATTTACAAATCGGACTCCATAAAAGATCATTCTTCCGTGTTCCATCAAGTCTATTTTATTTCTCGCGGCCGTTGATCGTGTGCTACGATCAACGCCCTCTGTTGCTAGGATATCCACCAGTCACATGGTTTGGTTTATGAGCAGCAAAAGGGTTGCCATAGCTCGGTCTATTCTTATTATTAGTCTGCGGAAAAAAACAAACGAACTGACGCATTCCAAATATATACGTTTCTCAAATATCACACAGAACTGTTTGTTGCCGTGCCATAAAAAATGAAACAAATTTTGATTTACTTTGTGGTAAGCTTCTCACATCGTACGTTACGCACATTAAATGCAAACAAACGCTTTGCTTCACTTCAAGTCAAGTTGATGAGCAGTCTGAAAGGGTCTATTAATCGCGTCTTCTTTAGTAGGTATGTGATAAATGTTTTTACAAACTAACATTCCATAGAAATAGCTCACGGAACATATAATTGGTAGAAATTTGCACAGTGTGGTCAGTCATCTTCAAAAACAAAAATTTTCCTCACACTCTATCTAATATCTTTAATTCATTAAAAAAACAAAACAAATTAAATGAACAAAAATAATTTTAATAAATGAATAAACTAGCTAATGTAACATTGTTTATGTTATCCATCCGAGCAAAACCATTTCAATTAATCCAATATCTAAACTTATAGAATTATGGTTAGAAATGTTGAAGCGTTAAGTTAATTTTATATGTGGCTCCATGCCTGCTGTGTTGATAAGGAATAATCATAATAACTAAATTTATTTCAAAATTTTGAGTAATTAAAACAATAAGGAAGGAGGGGGGGGGGTACGTCCACTTTCGGACCAATCAGTATATATATGAAGAATATAAAGGAAAATTAAATACTAGATCAATGCCCCTACAAATCCCATGCAAAGATGTCTGGGATGGGTGCTAAGTTTCTATGAAAGGTATATGTACTTATGTACTGCTTAGGTATCGGTACGCATAAAATGTTTTTTTTTCTCTTTTTTTTTGAGCAATCACGATTGCTTATTGTTCTCACTTGACTGTTCTTAACGTTCCTTTGATTTTATCCACCGCCACCCCTCGCACCATCACCATCGATGGGCTCCTCACGATGCTGCACCTCTAGCGAAAGCTGTCTCCAGGTTGCATCCATGTCCTACACACACGCGCATACACACACAAACACATACACACACATATACACACGCATAAATACAGACACCCACACATACACACACAAAAACGTATACACACATACACATAACTACCCACACATTCATGCATGCACACAGACACAAACACACACGCCTACATACACACACTCGTGATTGCGAAAAACATAATTTGAATTCAAGATGTCAACATTCAAATTATTTTTTTTTCTTTGTACCATTGAGCAATGAGCCTAGCTATAGACTAAATGCAAAAAAAAAAAAAAAATTTCAACGGTTTAAGATTTGCATATTCATATTGTAACCAAATACGAAAAGGAAAAATTGTAGCGTAACAGATGTTATTTCATTGTTGCAAAAACGACACACCCAAGGCTAAACTCGATCGATGTTTCTTATCTGCCATTGAGACGAAACAATGATCGAGTTAAGCCTTGGACATAACTCTTCCACAGAAAGAACGAAATCGAACATTTTCATTCTGAAGCCGAGAAAATAAGTTATAGGTCGCGTTGGAAGATCGCTCCTGCATCTTAAGAAATTTAGGGAAGAATATTTACGTAAAGTAAGTCAATATATTTTTTTTTAGTACTTTTTACCTACATTAGAATTTTACGGTTTTAAAATAGTTAAGCATAAATTGAATTATTTTCGTAATATCAAGCCTTTGCTTTATTTCCCCAATCGTTTTACAGGTTCTCATTCACGTTTTGCACGTGAGGCAATTGTGGTAAATAACTCAGTAATGAAATAGGAATTTACTGTGGTGTATAAGTAATATATATTTGTGTTTTGATGCTGGATATTTAGAATAGGTTGAATAGGTCACCTTTGGTAAAAATTCTTTATTTTTGGAGTCATATTTTAGTCTTGGTTAAATTGAGTGAATTCGATATGTTTATAAGAAAATGTATAGTAATATTGTTTCAATAAATAAAAAAATGTAAATAATGACTTATTAATACTATAAATGTTTAATAACTCTCCATGAATGTTAATTAAGTCTCCGTATTTTAAAGAACGGCGGTTTAATGTTTTGATTTATGGTGGATCATTTAACATTTTACTGTTTTAAAAAGTTTTTCTTACATTTTCATATTTGGTTCGCCACTTTCCTCCGCAACTTTTTAAATTTCTACTTTAGCTTGCTTCATGATTTTTCCAAAAGTTTATTAAGAATTCAAATTACGTACTGTATTGCCAAACACGAAACTTTTATGAAATTCTGACAGAAACATGGCGACAATGAATAAAATGAGACTCGCCAAGATTAAAACCGAGCCAAGTGACGTCATTATAACGGAAGACTATCAATTAATTCGGAAGTAACTTTATAAAAAATAATGTGTGATATCGCCAAGCAATTAGCTTACATTTAGTTTTGATCATGTATGAAGCGGACACTAGGGTTGCAACAAAATTGTAGTCCAACGAGGAAACCTGGTTTCTAATAGAGATAAGTCCATTGTATCGTCAGTAGAATCGCAATTTTTTATGAAATCAAGGATTAAAAAAATAATAATAATTTTGACCTCTTGAATTCAAATTATGTTTTTCGCAATTACGAGTGTATGTATGTAGGCGTGTGTGTTTATGTGTGGGGGAAGGGAATGTATATGTGTGTGTAGGCATATGTGTTTGTGTCTATGTGAAGGCATGAGTGTGGGGGTAGTTGTGTGTGTATGTGTAGGTATCTGTATGTGTGCGTGTGTATACATGTGTTTGAGTGTGTGTATGTGTTTGTGTGTGTAGGCGTATGTATGTGTCTGTTTGTGTGTACGTGCGTGTATGTATGCGTGTAAGTGTAGGATATGGACGCAACCTGTAGATGGTTTTCGGTAGAGGAGCAGCATCGTGAGGCGGCCGGTCGACGGTGATGCTGCAGAGGCTGCTGGCGGGAAAATAAAATGATAAGACCTCAAAACAGTCAAATGAAAGCAATAAGCAATCGTGATTGCTCAATAAAAAATATCGCACGCTATGTTGCATACGTATTTTTCTGCCAAAGGTACTTTAGTTGGTTTGGCGACATGTTTGCATTCCCTTGGCGACAGTAGAAAACTTGTTTAAAGGATTTTTACCTGCAAGTATGCGTCAACTTTACAATTTAGATATTGAAAATGTTGACTGCCGTCAAATATGTAGTTTTTAGTTTGCAATAGCTGTCAAAACACTTAAATCTCAAAAAAAAAAAAGTGCCAAGAGACGGACCTCTCACGAAAAAGTACCGTTACTTGACTTTTCCTTCTTCAAATTGCCGGAGCAGGTAATGTGGTATTTTATACAGTTCGAATCAGTCAGGACAAAGATATTTTTCACGGAACTTTAAAGTTGGTCCCAAGCTAGCTTCAGCGGGTCAAACTAAGAAGTTCTATCAGGGTTCAGGTCGTCTGGATGATAGCTAAACATTTTGCCAGGGAACCCAACGAATCAGGTAACCATCTATCTATCTGTCTATATATCTATCAAAGGCTAAAGTAGATGATCTCGAAACTTGAGCTTATTACTTACTTTCGACTGGCGATAAGTAAATGCAAGCAAACCGCCATCGAAACTTTCAGAACGATTGATATGGTTTGATTGGTAGCGTACGTTTCTTCAAATTGCACTAAATATTTTAATGGATCTGCAATGCAAAATATTATTCTGCATGATCGAGAGAAGATTCACTGTACGCCTGAAAACCTTCGTTTAATCACAGGAAATGTATCTAAAAGTCAGCTTAGTCGTCGTCAAATGCAATAAAACAATCGCCAATGGACAGTGTTCAAGAGAGCAAAGGCGGAGAAATGTGCGAAAAATTTTCCGTTATCCTGGCTTCTGATGGCATTAGTAAACTTGGGCAGTGGTATTAAAGTGGTGAGGACGAATATTCAAAAGATTTTGATATCATAAACAAAATCTTCCCTCAAAACATAAAATTTCTGCCTACAAAAAAAAATCTATAAAAAAAACTGTTTTAAGTTTATAATTGAAACAGTTTTTTGAATTCTGAAATTTTGAATTCTAATTGTGTTTTTCGCAATCACGAGTTGTGACAGGACCCTACTTATTGGTTACTACCCTACTCACTTGTTTCAAGAAACGGCTCCTGCTCTCCTCTTGGGTGGTTACGTGTGTACAGTTCTGTATGTGTTATGCTTGTGTGTGTACGTAGACCTGTGTGTATGCACATTGGCGTGTGTTTATGTGTGTGAGTGTGTATGTGTGCAAAAGTGCATGTGTGTTAGTGTGTATATGTATGTGTGTAAAAATGCGTGAGTGTGTATGTGTATGAGTGTGCGTGTCGTGTGCGTAGGACATAAACGGCACCGACCAGGAGAAGCGGCTACCAGGTAGGAGTCACGCCTGCAGAGGACGGTGGAGTTGAAAAAGGAACCAAACATCAAGGACGGTCAAGTAAAAACAATCAGCAATCATGATTGCTCAAAAAAAAAAATAGAAAAAAAATGGCCCTTCTTCGTTGTTGGTACTTATTTGGCACTTTTTTTTTTATCAGAGTGAGATTTTTTTAAATTTATTCATGGTCAGTTAAAGTTGAATTATTTGGCAATGCAGTACAGTATTTTAACTTCTTAATAAACGTTTGCACTTTCCGAAAAAGATTTGTGTACTTAGGGGTTAATGAAACATACCGCCAAAAAATATAAAATAAGTATCTGCAAAGCCAAAAATGAGTAGTATAACAAATTACTTTTTTCGAGGTTTCTTAATAATATTAAAAAACCCATAAATGAGGTGTGTGTGTTTTTTGTTTGGGGGGGGGAGGGAGTCAATAAGAGGAAAAAGATTTAAGAAAGTTGAACAGGAATTGGCGTCGCATTATAACTGCTTTTGAACACCCCAGTCACGTAGCTTGGTTTATGAGCAGCAAAAGGGCTGCCGGAGCTCCGTCTAATCTTATTATTAGGCTATGGATTTAGGTTTTACGTATCGTAACCAAATACGAAAAGGAAAATTGTAGCACAATGGATGTTATTTCATTGCTGCAAAAACGACACACCCTAGGCTGAACTCGATCGACGTTTCTTATCTGCCATTCAGACGAAACGATGATCGAGTTAAGCCTTGGACATAACTCTTCCACAGAAAGAACGAAATCGAACATTTTCATTCTGAAGCCGATAAAATAAGTTATAGGTCGCGTTGGAAGTTCGCTCCTGCATCTTAAGAAATTTGGAGAAGAATATTTACGTAAAGTATGTCAATATATTTTTTTATATTCGGGGCCGGAGGGGCTCGGGTTCGATCCCCGCTGGTCGAAGACCCACCGTCGTCATTAAAGGGGACTGGGCGACGTTAAATATGCTCGTGGTCTCAATGTCCTCCAAGTGAAACGATACCTCTGGGGGTGCTAGTACCAGGTAGCTATTAGCTCTTGCACTAGTTCTAAATTCTCATTAACTGTTCGATCCGGTGATGGTGCTGCCATCTATCGGTATATAAAATAATGGAGGCAAGGCACTAGTATGCAGACCTCGACATAAATACAGTTGTAGTCAGTTGTGACTCTTAAATAGAAATAGAAATAGAAATATTTTTTATAGTACTTTTTACCTACATTAGAATTTTACGGTTTTAAAATAGTTTAGCACAAATTGAATTATTTTCGTAATATCAAGCCTTTGCTTTATTTCCCCAATCGTTTTAAAGGTTCTCATTCACGTTTTGCCAGTGACGCAATTGCGGTAAATAATTCAGTAATGAAATAGGAATTTACTATGGTGTATAAGTAATATATATTTGTGTTTTGATGTTAGATCTTTAGAATAGATGGAATAGGCCACCTTTGGTAGAAATACTTTATTTTTGGAGTCACTTTTTAATCTTGGTTAAATTGAGTGAATTCGAAATGTTTATACGAAAATGTATAGAAATATTGTTTCAATAAATAAAAGTAAATAACGACTGATTAATACTATGAAATGTTTAATAACTCTCGATGAATGTTGATTAAGTCTCCGTATTTTAAAGAACGGCGGTTTAATGTCTTGATTTATGGTGGATCATTTAACATTTTACTGTTTTAAAAAGATTTTCGTACTTTTTCGTATTTGGTTCGCCACCAGGCTAAGCAACTTTTTTAAATTTCTACTTTAGCTTGCTTCATGATTTTTTCAAAAGTTCATTAAAAATTCAAGTTACGTACGGTATTGCCAAAGACGAAGCTTTTATGAAATTCTGACAGAAACATGGCGACAATGAATAAAATAAAAGACAGTCGCCAAGATTAACAACGAACCAAGTGACGTACTTATAACGAAAAACTATCAATTAATTCGGAAGTAACTTTATGAAAAATAATAATGTGTGATATCGCCAAGTAATTAGCTTACATGTAGTTTTGATCATGTATGAGGCGGACACTAGGGTTGCTACACATTTGTAGTCCAACGAGGAAACCTGGTTTATAATAGGGATAAGTCCATTGTATCGTCAAAAGAATCGCAATTTTTTATGAAATCAAGGATTAAATACAAAATATCGCACGCTATGTTACATTCGTATTTTTCCGCCGAAGGTGCGTTAGTTGGTTTGGCGACATGTTTGCATTCCCTTGGCGACAGTAGAAAATTTGCTTAAAGACTTTTTACCTGCAAATATGCGTCAACTTTACAATTTAGATATAGAAGTTGTTGACTGCCGTTAACTGTGTAGTTTTTAGTTTGCAATAGTGGTCAAAGCACTTAAATCTCAAAAAAAAAAAAAAGTGCCAAGAGACGGACCTCTCACGAAGAAGTACCGTTACTTGACTTTTCCTTCTTGAAATTGCCGGAGCAAGTAATGTGGTATTTTATACAGTTCGAATCAGTCAGGACAAAGATATTTTTCACGGAACTTTCAAGTCGGTCCCAAGCTAGCTGCAGCGGGTCACACTAAGAAGTTCTTTCAGGGTTCAGGTCGTCTGGATGATAGTTAACCTTTTTGCCAGGGAACCCAACGAATCAGGTAACCTTCTATCTATCTATATATTTATTAAACGCTAAAGGAGCGGATCTCGAAACTTGAGCTTATTACTTACTTTTGAATGGAGATAATTAAATGCAAGGAAACCGCCATCGAGACTTTCAGAACGATTGAAATGGTTTGATTAGTAGCGTACGTTTTTTCAAATTGCACTAAATTTTTTAATGGATCTGCAATGCAAAATATTATTCTGCATGATCGAGAGAAGATTCACGGTTCGCCTGAAAACCTTCGTTTAATCGCAGGAAATGTATCTAAAAGTCATAAGCTTAATCGTCGCCAAATGCAATAAAGTAATCGCCAATGGACAGAGCAAAGGCGGTGAAATGTGCGAAAAATTTTCCGTTATCCTGGCTTCTGGTGGCATTAGAAAACTTGGCCAGTGGTATTGAAATGGTGAGGACGAGTATTCAAAAGATCTTGATATCATAAACAAAATCTTCCCTCAAAACATAAAATTTCTACCTACAAAAAAAAAAAAAAAAAAAAAAAAAAGAAAAAAGAAAGTTTTTTTTTATAGTTTTTTTTAAAGTTTATAATTAATTTGAATTCTGAAATTTTGAATTCTAATTGTGTTTTTCGCAATCACGAGTTGTGACAGGACCCTACTTATTGGTTACTACCCTACTCACTTGTTTCAAGGAACGGCTCCTGCCCTCCTCTTGGGTGGTTACGTGTGTACATTTCTGCATGTGTTATGCTTGTGAGTGTACGTAGACCTGTGTGTATGCACATTGGCGTGTGTTTATGTGTGTGAGTGTGTATGTGTGTAAAAGTGCATGTATGTTAGTGTGTATATGTATGCGTGTAAAAATGCGTGAGTGTGTATGTGTATGAGTGTGCGTGTCGTGTGCGTAGGACATGAACGGCACCGACCAGGAGAAGCGGCTACCGGGTAGGAGTCACGCCTGCAGAGGACGGTTGAGTTGAAAAAGGAACCAAACATTAAGGACGGTCAAATAAAAACAATCAGCAATCATGATTGCTCAAAAAGAAAAAAAATAGAGTAGGGAAAAAAAACGACGCTTCTTTGCTGTTGGTACTTATTTGGCACTTTTTTTGATCCGAGAGAGATTTTTTTCGATTCATTCATTGACCCATTGTCGGTGAAAGTTGAATTATTTGGCAATACAGTACAGTATTTTAACTTCTTAATAAACGTTTGTACTTTCCGAAAAAGATTTGTGTACTTAGGGGTTAATGAAACATACCGTCAAAAAATATAAAATACGTATCTGCAAAGCCAAAAATAAGTAGTATAACAAATTACTTTTTCCGAGGTTCCTTAATAACATTAAAAAACCCATAAATGAGGTGTGTGTGTTTTTTTTGGGGGGGGGGAGTTAATGAGATGAAAAAGATTTAAGAAAGTTGAACAGGAATTGGCGTCGCATTATAACTGCTTTTGAACGCCCCAGTCAAGTAAGTAGTTTGGTTTATGAGCAGCAAAAGGGCTGTCATAGCTCGGTCTAATCTTATTATTAGGCTATTGATTTAGGTTTTACGTATCGTAACCAAATACGAAAAGGAAAAATTGTAGCGTAACAGATGTTATTTCATTGTTGCAAAAACGACACACCCAAGGCTAAACTCGATCGATGTTTCTTATCTGCCACTGAGACGAAACGATGATCGAGTTAAGCCTTGGACTTAACTCTTCCACAGAAAGAACGAAATCGAACATTTTCATTCTGAAGCCGATAAAATAAGTTATAGGTCGCGAGTTTCTATGAAAGGTACATGTACTTATGTACTGCTTAAGTGTCGGTATGCATAAAATGTTTTTTTTTTCTCTTTTTTTTTTGAGCAATCACGATTGCTTATTGTTCTCACTTGACTGTTTTTGACGTTTCTTTGATTTTTCCCACCGCCACCCTTCGCACCATCACCGTCGACGGGCTCCTCACGATGCTGCACCTCTAGCGAAAGTCGTCTCCAGGTTGCATCCATGTCCTACACACACGCGCATACATGCACAACTACAAACACACACAAACGCATACACATCACACAAACGCATACACACACATACACCTACACGCATATACACACGCATAAATACAGACACCCACACATACACACAAAAACGTATACACACATACACACAACTACCCACACATTCATGCCTGCACACAGACGCAAACACATATGCCTACACACACATACCCCACCCCCACACACACTCATATACACAACTACCCACACACTTATGCCAGCACACAGACACAAACACACATGCCTACACAACCCTACACACAAACACATACCCCCACACGCAAACACACACGCCTACATACACACACTCGTGATTGCGAAAAACATAATTTGAATTCAAGATGTCAACATTCAAATTAATTTTTTTTGTACCATTGAGCAAAGAGCCTAGCTTTAGAGTAAATGCAAAAAAAAAAATTAAACGATTTAAGTTTTGCATATTCATATTGTAACCAAATACGAAAAGGAAAAATTGTAGCGTAACAGATGTTATTTCATTGTTGCAAAAACGACACACCCAAGGCTAAGCTCGATCAATGTTTCTTATCTGCCACTGAGACGAAACGATGATCGAGTTAAGCCTTGGACTTAACTCTTCCACAGAAAGAACGAAATCGAACATTTTCATTCTGAAGCCGATAAAATAAGTTATAGGTCGCGTTGGAAGATCGCTCCTGCATCTTAAGAAATTTGGAGAAGAATATTTACGTAAAGTAAGTCAATATATTTTTGGAACTACTTTGATATACCCCCCCAAATCGGAAATTTGGCGACTTTTTTTGTTTTTGTTGACACAAAACTTTGTTGCCACAAAAATTGTTGCCACAAAACTTTAAAAAAAAACTCAAAAAATGGTACAAAATACAAGAAAATCCTTAATTTGGCAACAGCAAAAACCTAAAAGCTGAAAAAACCTAAATTGGCAACACCAAAATAAGAAACAGCAACCCTAAAAAGACCGTAGGAAATGCCAGATTTGGCGCGTAATTTTTGGGGGTGTATATCAAAGTTATACCATATTTTTTTAGTCCTTTTTACCTACATTCGAATTTCACGGTTTTTAAATAGTTTAGCATAAATTGCATTATTTTCATACTATCGAGCCTTTGCTTTATTTCCCCAATCATTTTAAAGGGTCCCATTCACGTTTTGCCAGTGACGCAATTGTGGTAAATAATTCAGTAATGAAACAGGAATTTACTGCGGTGTATAAGTAATATATATTTGTGTTTTGATGTTAGATGTTTAGAATAGATGGAATAGGTCACCTTTGGTAGAAATACTTTATTTTTGGAGTCACTTTTTAGACTTGGTTAAATTGAGTGAATTTGATATGTTTAAAAGAAAATGTATAGTAATATTGTTTCAATACATAAAAAAATGTAATTAAAAACTAATTAATACTATCAAATGTTTAATAACTCTCGATGAATGTTGATTAAGTCTCCGTATTTAAAAGAAAAGCGGTTTAATGTCTTGATTTATGGTGGATCATTTAACATTTTACTGTTTTAAAAAGTTTTTCGTATTTTATCGTATTTGGTTCACCACTTGGCTCAGCAACTTTTTAAATTTCTACTTTAGCTTGCTTCATGATTTGTTCAAAAGTTCATTAAAAATTCAAATTACGTACGGTATTGCCAAAGACGAAGCTTTTATGAAATTCTGACAGAAACATGGCGACAATGAATAAAATGAAAGACAGTCGCCAAGATTAACAACGAGCCAAGTGACGTACTTATAACGGAAAGCTATCAATTAATTCGAAAGTAACTTTATAAAAAAATAATGTGTGATAACGCCAAGCTTACATGTACAGTGGCTCCCAAAAGTGTTCGTACACCTTGAAATTTTGTAGTAAAACCAAAATAACGCAAAACTGAATTCGAATATGAAGTCCAATTTTTTTTCACACCATTCGTATGCCATTGTGAATAAAACCCAGTACTTTTTTTTTTTTTGGAATATTGCCAGATTTTATTTTTGAAATTTGTCAAAAAACGAAGAGACAGAGAAAAATTTTGAAAAAAAAAATAGAACCGACTTCAAAATTGCTCTAAAAAGTGAAAAATAATTTTGTTCTTTAAACACCATCGATAATGCTTTTAAACATAATTTTTGAAGTTGGCGCAAAAACAAAACGTAAAATCCAGTGTAACCATGCTTCGTTCATATTTTTTTCCAGAAAAGCATCCAAAATTACGAACGAAGCATTTATATCGGTATTCAAATATGCTGTCATCAATGCATAATGTATGTGATAGTGAAAAAACTGGTCCTGGTTAAATTTACAGTTGTATTTGAGTTATGGCTGTGAATGATTTTATCTATCGTTTTTGCGCCAACTTCAAAAATTATGTTTAAAAGCATTATCGATGGTGTTTAAAGAACAAAATTATTTTTCACTTTTTAGAGCAATTTTGAAGTCGGTTCTATTTTTTTTTTTTTCAAAATTTTTTTATTTCATTCTTTTTAGTGTAAATGTAGGTATTTCAGAAATAATAAGAAGTTACCATCACGAAATTTCACATTTTTTTCTTAAAAATGCTCTATACTAAAAAAAAAACTATTGACACGAGTTAAACTTTAAGCGATTGGCACTAAAAACTTATCTTTGTTCCTCTCTGGAAATTATGCGTAGTTAATTTAATTATAACCATTTAAGTATTACGTTTTTCCTAACTAATTTACATTCCACAGCATCTAAGTTGCTCATGATGCAATCTTGTATTTTCTTACGTAGCCCCGATCATCTGTTATCGGCATAGATGATAACGATAAAAATACTACAGAGTAGTTGAGTCAAACCTAATGGTAGCATTGTGAAGGCTAAGCAGATCCTAATCACTGCATCACCTCGCTTCCAGGTTAGGTTTACCCCTACTATGGAGCAATAGCACTGAAGAAAGGAAGATTTTGATAATTCACATAGGGTTACTATAAATCAGCAAGGTTACTAAAATAAAATTATTTACGCCAAAAATGGGACGACAGCGCCAGATTCCCCATTATTGAAATATCCCTTGAAGAAATTTAATGCTTGCTTCAGAGAAGCCTTCATTCAAAATTATCATTACAATTACTATTAATGTTACTGTTATATGGCACCAAACTTTTATAACAGTGAGTTTCCTATTGTCGCGTAGATGAAGATAGCGAAGACAATGTGAAAGCCAAATGAAGCGAATACTCTTTAGTCTCAACTCGAGATCTTTATTCAGAACCACGAATGAACGTTACATCTCCTTATATACAACTTGAGAAAGTGCTGGAACTTTCCAGACTTAGAAAGATACAAAAATTAATAGAAGATTCGAGAAAATACGGGAACCAGTAGAAACGAAATTTTAGTAAAATTCACTTTGTCCTAGTCGGGATTTGAACCCGGGTCGCTCGTGTGGGAGGCGAGAATTCTACCACTGAACCACCGTTATCCACGGATGAAAAGTGCGAACTTCGCTACAAAATCATTTAATAGGGAAATTGCATAAAATTTACTGTTTTTTGCCCATAACTTTTTTTCTAATGAACAAATATGGTCAAACAAAGTAATGGGACCTAAGTTGAGCCATCCTCTATCCATTAAAAAAAGAATCATCAAAATCGCTTCACTAGGTGAGACGCTATGAGTGGACAAACAAAAAAAAAAACATACATACGGTATGAATTGATAACCGCCTCCTTTTTGAAGTCGGTTAAAAACTACGCCACAAAAGTCATCGTACACTGAAATAGTTTCGAATAAATTCATAATTAAAATTATCATTTGTGGTTTTTTTAATTATTTTTCCATTGTAATGATACTACAAAGTCATTTGACTTTATTTTTTTGTGTTTTTATTCCTTAATATTCTGCTTATTATTTTAAAATGGCAGGTATGCGTAAAAAACAACAAACACGATTCGAAATTTGGTTTTTTCCCTCACAGTAGCCGTAAATTGATTTGAAATGTCTCTAAATTGGTTAATTTTTACCATTCTATAGTGAAGGGCTTGATAAAATGCTTTAAAGACAAGAATCGGATCGAAAACAAGGTAAGAAAAGGTCAACTGGCTAAGTTAACAAAGCGTGATCGGAGGTTTACAGTTAAAAAAAATATGAAAAATACACATTTCAGAACTGAAAAAGTTTCTACAGAATTGAATGAAACATTTTACGTTTAATTTTTACCTAAAATTGTTCGAAAAGTTCTCGGATTAGCTAGATTAAATGGGACCTCTTCCCGCAGAAATTTTCTTGTTCGTGCGAAAAACAGTAAGATTACACTTTCCGTCGTAAAATCAATGTTAAATAAGCTCAATACGTTTTGGAACAACGTCTTATTTATAGACGAAAATAAATTCAACATTTTGGGTTAAATTGTTGAATAACTGTAAATGAAAGAAAAAAAGAGGAATTTAATCTTAAGAACTTAGTTGGATCGGTTAATCAGAACGGTGAAGATGTTCTTGTGTGAGAGTGCATCTCAGCATCAGGACTTGGAAATTTGGAATTTTTTGATCAAATAATTAATTATGCAGTTCATTTAAATATTTTAAAAAGCAATTTAAAACTATTACCCCAAAATTTGGTAATCGGAAACAACTTTGGTTTTTATCAAGATAACGATAAGAAGCACACGTTCGCGTTTGGTGCCTCAAAATTTGTCCTTAAGCTTGGAAATATCTCCTCAATCGCTAGATTTAAACTTAATGGAACATATTTGGAGATATCTGGTGGCTAGATTACGAAAATACACCATTGAAACGAAAAGCGAACTAGAAACAATAAGACTCGTAGTGCGGCTGAACACTTACTCAGAAATTGCACTAAAAAAGAAAGAAAGAAACAATGAAATCTATTCCCAGACGTTTAAATGCTGTTGTTGTTATTGCATGATATCCCACTAAATAATAACTTAGTAAAAAGTTAGATCATTTACTAGTTTTTGACATTTTTCCAAAGTGTACGAAGACTTTTGTGAGATAAAATTTCCGTAACTTTTTGGTTTTTGATTTTTAAAAAATTAAGTTTTAATGTTTTATTAAAAATTTTTGTGTAGTTTTGTTAAAAATAGATCACAGATCTTATAATAAAATACCTATTCCGAAATATTAATTCTAACCAATGGATAAGGGCCTATTTCATTGAAAGTCGTAGGTGTCCGAACACTTTTGGGAGCCACTGTAGTTTTGATCATGTATGAGGCGAACACTAGGGTTGCCACACATTTGTAGTCCAACGAGGAAAATTGGTTTCTAATAGGGATAAGTCCATTGTATCGTCAAAAGAATCGCAATTTTTTATGAAATCAACGATTAAGTAAAAAATATCGCACGTTATGTTACATTCGTATTTTTCCGCCGAACGTACGTTAGTTGGTTTGGCGACATGTTTGCATCCCCTTGGCGACAGTAGAAAACCTGCTTAAAGGATTTTTACCTGCAAGTATGCGTCAATTTTACAATTTAGATATTGAATTTGTTGACTGCCGTCAAATATGTAGTTTTTAGTTTGCAATAGCGGTCAAAACACTTAAATCTCGAAAAAAAAAAAAAAAAAGTGCCAAGAGACGGACTTCTCACGATAAAGTACCGTTACTTGACTTTTCCTTCGTAAAATTGCCGGAGCAAGTAATGTGGTATTTTATATGTGTTAGTGTATGCTTGTGTGTTTGTGTGTATGTGTGCGTGTGAGTGTGTAGTTGTGTATGTATGCGTCCTAACTGGGGGTCCTAAACTGGTTAAATCACTTAGTGATAGGTACAGTGGGCCCCCGGAAAGTGAAGTGAAGTGAAGACCTGTGTATGCACATTGGCGTATGTTTATGTGTGTAAAAGTGCGTGTGTGTATGTGTGTTAGTCTGTATATGTATGTGTGTAAAAGTGCGTGTGTGTATGTGTATGAGTGTGCGTGTCGTGTGCGTAGGACATGAATGGCACCGACCAGGAGAAGCGGCTACCGGGTAGGAGTCACGCCTGCAGAGGACGGTGGAGTTGAAAAAGGAATCAAACATCAAGAACGGTCAAGTAAAAACAATCAGCAATCATGATTGCTCAAAAAAAAAAAAAAAAAAGAAAAAAACCGGCGCTTCTTCGTTGTTGGTACTTATTTGGCACTTTTTTTGATCCGAGTGAGATTTTTTGAATTCATTAATTGCCGCCATCTTCGGTCAAAGTTGAATTATTTGGCAATACAGTACAGTATTTTAACTTCTTAATAAACGTTTGTACTTTCCGAAAAAGATTTGTGTACTTAGGGGTTAATGAAACATACCGTCAAAAAATATAAAATACGTATCTGCAAAGCCAAAAATGAGTACTATAACAAATTACTTTTTTCGAGGTTCCTTAATAACATTAAAAAACCCATAAATGACATGTGTTTTCTTTTTTTTGTGGGGGGGGGGGAGTCAGTAAGATGCAATAAGATTCAAGAAAGTTGAACATTAACTGGCGTCGCATTATAACTGCTTTTGAACACCCCAGTCACGTAGCTTGGTTTATGAGCAGCAAAAGGGCTGCCATAGCTCGGTCTAATCTTATTATTAGGCTATGGATTTAGGTTTTACGTATCGTAACCAAATCCGAAAAGGAAAATTGTAGCACAATGGATGTTATTTCATTGCTGCAAAAACGACACACCCAAGGCTAAACTCGATCGACGTTTCTTATCTGCCATTGAGACGAAACGATGATCGAGTTAAGCCTTGAACATAACCTCTTCCACAGAAAGAACGAAATAAATCGAACATTTTCATTCTGAAGCCGAGAAAATAAGTTATAGGTCGCGTTGGAAGTTCGCTCCTGCATCTTAAGAAATTTGGAGAAGAATATTTAAGTACAGTAAGTCAATATATATATTTTTTAGTACTTTTTACCTACATTAGAATTTTACGGTTTAAAAATAGTTTAGCATAAATTGAATTATTTTCGTAATATCAAGCCTTTGCTTTATTTCCCCAATCGTTTTAAATGTTCTCATTCACGTTTTGCCCGTGACGCAATTGTGGTAAATAATTCAGTAATGAAATAGGAATTTACTATGGTGTATAAGTAATATATATTTGTGTTTTGATGTTAGATATTTAGAATAAGTTGAATAGGTCACCTTTGGTAGAAATACTTTATTTTTGGAGTCACATTTTAGACTTGGTTAAATTGAGTAAATTCGATATGTTTATAAGAAAATGTATAGTAATATTGTTTCAATAAATAGAAAAATGTAAAGAATGACTAATTAATACTATAAAATGTTTAATAACTCTCGATGAATGTTGATTAAGTTTCCCTATTTTAAAGAACGGCGGTTTAATACCTTGATTTATGTTGGATCACTTAACATTTTACTGCTTAAAAAAGTCTTTCGTATTTGGTTCGCCACCTGGCTAAGCAACTTTTTAAATTTCTACTTGAGCTTGCTTCATGATTTGTTCAAAAGTTCATTAAAAATTCAAATTACGTACGGTATTGCCAAAGACGAAGCTTTTATAAAATTCTGACAGAAACATTGCGACAATGAATAAAATGAAAGACAGTCGCCAAGATTAACAACGAGTCAAGTGACGTACTTATAACGGAAAACTATCAATTAATTCGGAAGTAACTTTATAAAAAATAATGTGTGATATCGCCAAGCTTACATGTAGTTTTGATCACGTAAGAGGCGGACACTAGGGTTGCCACACATTTGTAGTCCAACGAGGAAAAGTGGTTTCTAATAGGGATAAGTCCATTGTATCGTCAAAAGAATCGCAATTTTTTATGAAATCAAGGATTAAGTAAAAAATATCGCACGCTATGTTACATTCGTATTTTTCCGCCGAAGGTACGTTAGTTGGTTTGGCGACATGTTTGCATCCCCTTGGCGACAGTAGAAAACCTGCTTAAAGGATTTTTACCTGCAAGTATGCGTCAATTTTACAATTTAGATATTGAATTTGTTGACTGCCGTCAAATATGTAGTTTTTAGTTTGCAATAGCGGTCAAAACACTTAAATCTCAAAAAAAAAAAGTGCCAAGAGACGGACTTCTCACGATAAAGTACCGTTACTTGACTTTTCCTTCGTAAAATTGCCGGAGCAAGTAATGTGGTATTTTATATGTGTTAGTGTATGCGTGTGTGTATGTGTTTGTATGTGTGCGTATGTAGTTGTGCATGTATGCGCGCATGTGTAGGACATGGATGCAACCTGGAGACGGCTTTCGCTATGGGAGCAGCATCGTGAGGACCCGGTCGACGGTGATGGTGCAGAGGGTGGCGGCGGGAAAATAAAATGATAGGACTCCAAGACAGTCAAATGAAAGCAATAAGCAATCGTGATTGCTCAAAAAAAATCTATAAAAAACTGTTAAGTTGATAATTAATTTGAATTCTGAAATTTTGAATTCTAATTGTGGTTTTCGCAATCTGGAGTTGCAGGACCGTACTTATTGGTAGGGTCCCTACTTATTGGACCCTACTTTTTACTACCCTATTCACTTATTGGGTAGGATGGACCCTACTTATTGGACCCTACTTTTTACTACCCTACTCACTTGTTTCAAGAAACGGCTCCTGCCCTCCTCTTGGGTGGTTACGTGTGTGCAGTTGTGTATGTGTTATCCTTGTGTGTGTACGTAGACCTGTATGTATGCACATTGGCGTGTGTTTATGTGTGTGAGTGTGTATGTATGTAAAAGTGCGTGTATGTATGTGTGTTAGTGTGTATATGTATGTGTGTAAAAGTGCGTGTGTATGAGTGTGCGTGTCGTATGCGTAGGACTTGAATGGCACCGACCAGGAGAAGCGGATACCGGGTAGGAGTCACGCCTGCAGAGGACGGTGGTGTTGAAAAAGGAACCAAACATCAAGGACGGTCAAGTAAAAACAATCAGCAATCATGATCGCTCAAAAAAAAAAAAAAAAAGAGTACAAAAAAAAAAAAAAAAAACGGCGTTTCTTCGTTGTTGGCACTTATTTGGCACTTTTTTGATCCGAGTGAGATTTTTTTCAATTCATTCATGGTCGCTTAAAGTTGAATTATTTGGCAATACAGTACAGTATTTGAACTTCTTAATAATCGTTTGTACTTTCCGAAAAAAATTGTGTACTTTGGGGTTAATGAAACATACCGTCAAAAAATGTAAAATATGTATCTGCAAAGTCAAAAATGAGTAGTATAACAGATTACTTTTTTCGAGGTTCATCAATAACATTAAAAAACCCGTCAATGAGGGTTTTTTTTTTTTTTGAAGGGTGGGAGTCAATAAGATGCAAACAGATTTAAGAAAGTTGAACAGGAATTGGCGTCGCATTATAACTGCTTTTAAATTTATTCAAGATCCAATTACTACAATTGAATCCAACTATAATGTCTACACTTACTATTATTATTGTTTTTTTACCGTTTCCAACTTTACCATATCTGCAGAAAAACAATTGCCTTTAGTGCTGCCATCTATTAATGACCAGTAAGACTTTTTACCTACCCTAGAATTGCTCTTCGTTTTATTAGTCCCAGACTTTTCATATTTGAATGAAAAATTTAGCAAATATCTCATGCTTGAAAAATTTGAATGTATAAAAAACATTTTTACTTTTTGATATTGGATTTAAAGCTTGGCAAATTACTTTACAATAGGAGCAGTTAAATGTTTTGAACATAGCTGACTGACGATTGAAACTTGCCGCAAGTTTTAAATCAGGCATCAAGCAAAGTGAAGACTTATTTTGTAAATGAAATGAAAACATGGGACAATCAATCATTTATGAGAAACAGCTGTGGAACTTGGTACCTCCTTTCAGATCTGAACCTTTTTTCGGCCAACCTTGGTTCCTCTTTCACGTTGTATGTTCTGTTGGCATTAATTGTAATGATAATGGCTCTGATTTCTGCAATATGTCCGCCACTATTTTTCGTTTTTTAGATTTATACTTTTCGGAAGCAGTTAAAATGTTTTCATTTTCATACTTTCTTAGAAGAACTCTTTGCTTATGTTATTTTTAACTGAGTCGTTATCTTGAGCTGCCTCCGGGGGTCGCTTGGTTGCTTGGTGAGCAAAAAGCTTCCCGCCAAACAAGATAAACAATTTAAAAGATCTATCCATATTTCTGATTAGTTGAAGGTGGGAGGAGGTTCTAATGGAAGTAGCTGTGATGAAAAAGGAGAAGAGGGAGGATGATAGTTTGGCAGATACTTGGCTTGCGAACTAGATATCATAACTTTTTATGGCTGAGGGTTTTTGGGTTTAGTATGCAGGTTTTCTTTTTGTGCGGAAAAGTTAAAGGTTTTCTTGGCGGGGAAATTTTTACAACAGGGTTGTTTTTGATGAGTAGGTAGTTTACGTGAACGTGAAAGTTTAGCTTAACAAATTCGAAATTTAAAAAAAAACCATCGGAGCAAATGAATTTTGTGCAAACTTTGAAGGCTATAGGGGCCACCGTAAGTGTGACAATTTGGTTTTAGCATTTCGAAATTCAAGAGAAATAAGCAATGATAAGGTTTCTTTATAACTTTCGTCACCCTCCACTCCTTAGGTGCTCTAAATGGTAAAATGACACATATAATCAAAAATATAAAATGTGTGCATGTAAAGTCTATACTGAGTAGCATAAAAATGAGCTTTTTCAATCGCTATGGACTTCAGTTAAAAAAAAAAAAAAAAAACATAAATAAGATTGTCTTTGTGAAAAATAAGTCAATGAGGCAAGAAAAGGCTATCGTATGCAAATAAAAGAGAGATACAGAGAGAGAAATCAAAATAGCTTGTTAATGTTCTTGTTAATGCAGCAGGGGGGATTCTGCAGTTTCTTTTAATGTCACACATGCTGGAAAAAAATCAAGAATTCAATAAACAAGGCTCAAAGTGGACCCGAATGGCGCATGGCTTTTGAGTTCGTCGCATTCTGAATTCTCTCGAACCTATGCAAGTTCTGACAGAGCTGTCGGATCTGCAATTTAAAAAAATGTATTCCCACATTGACGCTACGAATATCTTATATCTTTAAACGAGCAATTCTTGTGGGTATATATATATTTCTTATCTCGGAAACGGCTCTAACGATTTGGATGAAATTTTGGATTTAATTGTAGTTTTGCATTCTAAGTTCATCTACATCAGTGTTTTTTCTGTAAAAAAGCGATTTTTTACAAAAAACAGTTTTTTAATATGAAGTCAAATTGAGTTAAGCCTTGAAGTAAACTGTGAGTTGACGCATCGGGCAGACGATTTGCAACCATAACAATGAAAATTTGTCTCTTCTCGCTTTAAAATTTTATACTTGCTTAGGGTTGCCAGGCTTGGCTGATATTGGCCACTTTGGCTAATTTCAAACACACTTGGCTGAAAACAAATTCAAAAGCATTATGTAAGTCGACGTAAGGTTTTTTTTCTTTTTTAAGTATAACTATTGCTTGACCATCCTATTTTATTTTATTTTATTTATTTATTTTCTTTTTACACTTCAAATAGTTTAACATGTTTTTTAAATCACACATCTAAATTTTATTTCGAAGAAGTGTATGTCTTGAGATTGTTTATGTTTTGTTAAGACAGTTGTTATCATTTGTTAGGTATAACTTTGATATACTCCCCCCCCCCCAAAAAAAAAAAAATACGCGCCAAATCTGTCACTCCCTACGTACTTTTTAGGGTTGCTGTTTCTTATTTTTGTGTTGCCAATTTAGGATTTTTCAGCTTTTAGGTATTTGCTGTTGTCAAATTTAATATTTTCTTGTATTTTGTACCATGAGTGAGAAAAAAAGTCGCCAAATTTCCGATTTGGGGGTGTATATCAAAGTAATTCCATTTGTTGGAATGGTTTGTGGATCATCAGTTTTGATGGATATCATGCTGTATGTAGCATTTTCTGGTGTAAAAACTAAAAGTACTTATTCAAAAAGAAAATCTCGATTGAGATAAAATCGTGAAACGCATCATAGTATGAAAGGAAGTATTCGGTTAAAAACCGATTTCACCGTAGCAAAACTAAGGTCAAAATATTTTAATTACTGACAAGAAAATTCTGTAGTGGAAACAAACGTAACAGATAGTTTAAAGCAAAATGTTGATTTAATTACATTCAGAATCTTCTTTGTTTGGTACTTTAGTGTTATAAGAAGGTCGAGTACATAATATTTCGTTAACGTGAAGCTTTTCAAGTATATTTGGAAAAGTATTGAACCTTAGAAAAACACAATTTGACAAAAAATAATTCTTTTAAAGCCGAGCGAGGCTCGGTCGTCCAGGTACTCGTAGATTAAGAGACAAAATCAACTTTTTGTAAAGTGAATTACCTTTTCCTACAGTGGCAAGTCAGCAGAAAAATAATTTCTGTTTTATTGCTTGCATTTCTTGCACGCCAGTAACCCTTAATCCGGCCGTCAGTTTGTCTGCTTTTTATCAGTCCAAGAGTTTTCTTTTCTAAGCCGTTCCCAACTTAAAGGCATTTAGTGTCTTTCATTTGAAAAAGATGAGAATCGTTAAGAGAGCTTAGTTCTGTTTGACCGCTCAATGACCTCTCCCCACGAAAAATGCAACCAAGATAGGTTTAAATTCTTTTTACCTCTATGGGTTTATATGTATACTAAATAAACTTGAATTTGTTAATGACAAATTGTAATCGTATATTTCGCAACTAAAAATGAAATAGAAACTTTTCCAAAACACGCAAAATTAGCATGGTTGGGTTGGTTGACAGAAACATAGCGAAATTGGCAACGATTATTTTTATTACATATTTTAAATGAAGTATTAACTAAACTTAATAGCCTTTTTCATTCACTTCGTGGTAAGTTTCCAGTTTGAATGGAACTGTTCATTAAATTATCAAAATAAAGAACAAAACAAGTTGGTGATAAGTTTACCAATTACCATCCTTTATTTTTCGTTAAGTTAGGTTGAAGACAAAAAAATATATATATTAATTTGAATTTTTGGCATCTTGAATTCAAATTATGTTTTTCACAATCACAAGCGTGTGTGTGTATGAATACGCGTGTGTTTTTGTGTAGGCGCATGTGTGTGCGTTTGTGTAGGCGCATATGTGTGGGTGCGTGTGTATGTATGCATGTGTGTCTGTGTGCAGGCATGAGTGTATGTGTGTGTAGGAGTGTGTGTTTGTATCTGTGCATAGGCATGAGTGTGTGTATGTGTGTAGGCGTGTGTGTGTAGGATATGGACGCAACGTGGAGACGGTTTTCGCAAGAGGAGCAGCATCGTGAGGCCAGTCAACGCGACGGTGGTGCTGGCAGAGCGTGCTGGCGGGAAAATAAAATTAAAGAAATTCAAAAAAATCAAGTGAGAACAATAAGCAATCGTAATTGCTCAAAAAAAAAAAAAATTGTACAACGCGTCAATGTTCTCGTGTTATAATAATTACCCCAATGATTTTTTGATTGCCAATTTTATTTATTTAAAGGATTTTCTAAAAACTTTTTTATGGGACTTTTGGAATAACTGTGACATTAAGAGATGCTATAACACACGCCAAGAATTCTTTCTTAATAATGATTTTAAAAATGATTTCGATAACTGAGACTCTTGGCAATTTTTTCAATTGTCGCCAAGGTTTTAAACCCCATAAAAGGGCACTGATGCTTTTGAGCCCTCCGAGGCAGCACAAATAGAGTGACGGCCGAAACATTGCAAACAGATAGCGTAACAAGGATATTCCAGCTCTAAACGTCGCCCGCCATTATATGTCACCTCATATTACTTGTCACATGTTCCATATACTTCCACCTAAATAGAAGTATTTTGAATTCAATTTTTGCTCAGAATTATGAAGGCAGAAATATCAGTCGCTGAAAATTTCTGCCTGGCGGTGCAAGGGCTAGCCCTAAAAATTTTCAATTAAAACAGGTCATGTCCTGGTGCATGTTTATTAGTTTTATTAAAATGTAAGATAACCAAAAACGAAAAAAACTCACGATTGCTCTTTGCTTTCATTTGACTGTTTTGACGTGCTATCATATTATTTTCCCACCAGCACCCTCTGCACCGTCACCGTCGACCGGCTCCTCACGATGCTACAGCGGAAACAGTCTCCAGATTGCGTCCATGTCCTAACACACACGCGCATAAATACACAACTACACACACACGCACGCAAACACATACACACATAAACCTACACACACATACACAAGCAAATACACACACAAATACATACAGACACCTACATATACACACACACATACACACAACTACCCTCACATTGATGCCTGCACCCAGACACAAACACATATGCCTACACACACATACACATACCCCCCACACATACCCACATTCATACACACAACTACTCACACACTTATATGCCTGCACACAAACTCAAATACACATACTTACACACACATACCCTTACACACAAACACACATACCCCACACACAAACACACACGCCTACATATACACACTCGTGATTGCGAAATACATAATTTAAATTCAAGATGACAAAATTCTTTTTTTTTTTTTTTTTTTTTTTTTGTACCATTGAGCAATGAGCCTATCTTTAGAGTGAATGCAAAAAAAAAAAAAAAAATTCATCGATTTAAGTTTTGCATATTCATTTTGTAACCAAATACGAAAAGGAAAAATTGTAGCGGAATTCGCAACTCCAGTGCTCGAATACGCAACCTTGCGGAGATTTACAAAACTGCCGACAAAACTAAAACATTGCGTTCCATGTGTTCATTTTGGGCAAAACAAATAGTTTGTTATGTGTATTTTTTTTTTGCGTAATTCATCATTTGGAATCGTCATCCGCAACAGCGTAACATCAAAAATATCTGATATAAACTGTGAGTACACATTTTATTTATCTTGTTCTGAATGAATTTGAATAAATATCAGTTTTTCAATTCGAAAAAAAAACGAACTTAACAACATTGACTGGACACTTTTCCTTAACCTAATTCCACATAAATGATTTAAATAACCTTTGTTACTACAGCATCCTACTGAAATAGACAGTATGCAAATAAATTTTCTTGAAAATATTTATCGCAGAAGATTGAAAAATCCAGGAAGAACGTTAAGAATTTGAACAATAAAAAATAAAAGTTCGACAAAAATCTGTTTATAGGGTTATGGTTTTAAAATTATGTGAAAGAATAATGTATCTTGACAAGATTTCGCATATCAGGTAAATCATTTCCATGACGAATGAATAAAATGCATGATTTCTTTTGATATCCAATCATATAGTCATAGAAATAAATTATCTAGTGTTAAACGTTACTCTTGACAGTCTGCAACGTATGTGCACTATGTGGCAAAAATGTCAACAAATGCCGGAAATGTCACGAAACTGAACTTAATATGTACTAATGTATAGAAAAAACGGTACAAAATGAAAATGCCGTTCGAAGCGAACCAAAAATTTATGAATTCCGAATTCAACATCGTGAAAATGGCTGCTTCAGAACAACTTACTCTGTGTTCTGCATAATTTTTTACTTTCGTAATACTTTTTGATTTCTAATCTCTTTCTACATGGGTCAGAATAACCAAAAGACTTTGAAAAATCTTTTCAAATGAATAAAGAACAAAAAATCATACATGCGAACAAAAATATCTATCATTTTCTAAGTTTACAAGCAATTTATATGTTACAGCGTGCGTTTGTTTTAGTTTTTTCATCAGCCATTAGACAGTGGCTGCAGCGCCCCCTATAGTTTGTTGGAGTTGCGAATAGATGTTATTTCATTGTTGCAAAAACGACACCACCCAAGGCTAAACTCGATCGACGTTTCTTATCTGTCATCGAGACGAAACGATGATCGAGTTAAGCCTTGGACATAACTCTTCCACAGAAAGAACGAAATCGAACATTTTCATTCTGAAGCCGAAAAAATAAGTTATAGGTCGCGTTGGAAGATCGCTCCTGCATCTTAGGAAATTTCGAGAAGAATATTTGCGTAAAGTAAGTCAATATATTTTTTCTAGTCCTCTTTACCTACATTAGAATTTCACGGTTTTAAAATAGTTTAGCATAAATTGAATTATTTTCGTAATATCAAGCCTTTGCTTTATTTCCCAAACCGTTTTAAAGGTTCTCATTCACGTTTTGCCAATGACGCAATTGTGGTAAATAATTCAGTAATGAAATAGGAATTTACTGTGGTGTATAAGTAATACATATTTGTGTTTTGATGTTAGATATTTGGAATAGGTTGAATAGGCCACCTTTGGTAGAAATACTTTAATTTTGGAGTCACATTTTAGACTTGATTAAATTGAGTGAATTCGATATGTTTATAAGAAAATGTATAGTACCGTTAATTGTTTCAATAAATAAAAAAATGTAAATAATGACTAATTAATACTATGAAATGTTTAATAACTCTCGGAGACTGTTAATAAAGTCTCAGTATTTTAAAGAACGGCGGTTTAATGTCTTGATTTATGGTGGATACGTTAACACTTTAATGTTTAAAAAAGTTTTTCGTATTTGGTTCGCCACCTGGCTAAGCAACTTTTTCAATTTCTACTTTAGCTTGCTTCATGATTTGTTCAAAAGTTCATTAAAAATTCAAATTACGTACGGTATTGCCAAAGGCGAAGCTTTTATAAAATTCTGGCAGAAACATGGCGACAATGAATAAAATGAGACAGTCGCCAAGATTAACAACAAGCCAAGTGACGTACTAATAACAGAAAACGATCTAATTATTCGGAAGTAACTTTATAAAAAAATAATAATGCGACATATCGCCAAGTAACTAGTTTACATGTAGTTTTGATCATGTATGAGGGGCACTAGGGTTTCCACACATTTGTAGTCCAACGAGGAAACCTGGTTTCTAATAGGGATAAGTTCATTTGTATCGTCAAAAGAATCGCAATTTTTTATGAAGCCAAGGATTAAATAAAAAATATCGCACACTATGTATACATTCGTATTTTTTCGCCGAAGTTACGTCAGTTGGTTCGGCGACATGTTTGCATTCCCTTGGCGACAGTAGAAAATTTGCTTAAAGACTTTTTACCTGCAAATATGCGTCAACTTTACAATTTAGATATAGAAGTTGTTGACTGCCGTTAACTGTGTAGTTTTTAGTTTGCAATAGCGGTCAAAACACTGAAATCTCAAAAAAAAAAAAAAAAATTGCCAAGAGAGGGACCTCTGACGAAAAAGTACCGTTACTTTTCCTTCTTGAAATTGCCGGAGCAAGTAATGTGGTATTTTATACAGTTCGAATCAGTCAGGACAAAGATATTTTTCACGGAACTGCTAGCTGCAGCGGGTCACGCTAAGAAGTTCTGTTAGGGTTCAGGTCGTCGGGATGATAGTTGAACATTTTTTCAGGGAACCCAACGAATCAGGTAACCATCTATCCTATATATCTGTATATCTATCAAACGCTTTAAAGTTGTTGATCTCGAAACTTGAGCTTATTACTTACTTTCGAATGGCGATAATTAAATGCAAGCAAACCGCCATCGAAAATTTCAGAACGATTGAAATGGTTTGATTGGTAGCGTACGTTTCTTCAAATTGCGCTAAATTTTTTAATGGATCTGCAATCCAAAATATTATTCGGCATGATCGAGAGAAGCTTCCTGTACACCTGAAAACCTTCGTTTAATCACAGGAAATGTATCTAAAAGTCATAAGTTTAATCGTCGCCAAATGCAATAACGTAATCGCCAATGGACAGTGTTCGAGAGAACAAAGGCGGTGAAACGTGCGAAAAATTTTCCGTTATCCTGGCTTCTGATGGCATTTGTGAACTTGGGCCGTGGTATTGAAGTGGTGAGGACGAGTATTCAAAAGATCTTGGTATCATAAACAAAATTTTCCCTCTAAACAGAAAATTTCTGCGAACAAAAAAAAAAAGAAAGAAAGAAAACGGCACTTTTTCGTTGTTGGCACTTATTTGGCACTTTTTTGATCCGAGTGAGATTTTTTTCAATTTTTTCATTGCCGCCATGGTCGGTCAAAGTTGAATTATTTGGCAATGCAGTACAGTATTTTAACTTCTTAATGAACGTTTATACTTCCCGAAAAAAATTGTATACTTAGGGGTTAATGAAACATACCGTCAAAAATGTTAAATACGTATCTGCAAAGTGAAAAATGAGTAGTATAACAAATTGCTTTTTTCGAAGTTAATCAATAACATTAAAAAACCCTTCAATGAGCTGTTTTTCTTTTTTTTTTTGAGGGAGGGGGGAGTCAATACGATGCAAACAGATTTTAAAAAGTTGAACAGGAATTGGCGTCGCATTATATCTGCTTTTGAATTTATTTAAGTTCCAATTATTACAATTGAATCCAACTATAATGTCTTTGCTTACTATTATTATTGTTTTTTTTACCGTGTTTTCAACCAAACGACATGCAGAGTAAAGAAAATAGAGACTTAAGCCTAACATTATACAAAACGAAATATTTTTTCCAACTTTACCATATCTGCAAAAAAAGAATGCCTAATAGTGTTGCGATCTTAATGACCAGTGAGACTTTTTACCAACCCGAGAATTGCTCTTCGTTTTCTTAGCCCCGGCCTTTAGTTTTTGAATCAAAAATTTAGCAAATATCTCATGCTTGAAAAAATTGACTGCATAAAAAACATTTTTACTTTTATATATTAGATTTAAAGCTTGAAAGTTACTTTACAATAAGAGCAGTTAAATGTTTTGAACATAGCTGACTGACGATTGAAACTTGCCGCAAGTTTTAAATCTGGTATCAAATAAAGTAAAAAATTATTTTCTAAATGAATTGAAAACATGGGACAATCCATCATTCATGAGAAACAGCTGTAAAACTTGGTGCCCCTTTCAGATCTGAACCTTTTTTTCGACCAACCTTGGTTCCTCTTTCACTCAATTTTTGCTCAGAATTATGCAGGCAGAATTATCAGCCTCTGAAAATTTCAGCCTGGCGTTGCATGGCCGCCCTTAAAATTTTCAATTAAAACAGGTCACGTCCTTGTGCATGTTTATTAGTTTTATTAAAATGCAAGACAACCAAAAACGAAAAAAACAATCCAATCTTTTTTTTTGAGAAGTGTCAGTCTGATAGTAGAAGGAGTTTAAGCTAAAGCGCATTACATTCAAATTGATTTTTCTCGAAAAGTAGTTTTTTGTAGATATGGCAGTGCTGTATTATATGTGCGATGTATCATATTAAGAGAAAATTAGTACCAAATTAATATCCCAACAAATTCCGTGAAAGCTGTTTGTTATGCGCGTCACGTTTTTATGAATTTAGGTTAAAAAAAAAGGCGAGTTTGATAATAGAGTTGGTAACCTGGTCAAGAGCAATGTCGTGTCCGTTTTAAATTAACCTCAGTTGAAGGTTTTTTTTTTTAATCGAACTACGTAACTGTGACCCACCCATCAGCGCAAGAGCAACAATATTTATAGCTATGTGTACTTATGTACTGTATAATTGTGTGTATGCATACGATGTGTGCACGAAGTTTTGCTTTACGTTTTGTTTTCATTTTTTTCTTTACGATCAAGCATAGCTTTAGTTTGAATGCAAAAAAAAAAAAAAAAAAAATAATAATAATAATAAAATCAGCTCTTATACCTACTAAGGGCTACTTGCCGATAAATTTTTCTTTCATTCCGTTCATTATTTCTTGAGATACAGCAGTCACAATTGACGACAAAAAACGTTCTATAGCTCAACCCCCCGTTTGAGTTATTGACACCAAAATTGAATCAGCACATGTTCCTGTTGATGGCAACATATGGACTAAATTTTGTTTGATTCCGCCAGTTACTTCCTGAGGAATAGCAAGCACGCGTAACTCAAAAAACGTCCCATTGCTCCATCCCCATGGAGGAATTCGCGCCAAAAACCAATGGGCACAAGTTCACATAGCGGCACATATGTGTACCAAATTTCGTTCGATTTCATGCGGTAGTTCTTGCTGTAGAGCCGCCACAAAAAAACTGGTCACACACAGACGTGACACACATATACACACACACACAGACAGACACATTTCCCAAAAATAATCGAAATGGACTCAGTGCACCTCAAAACGTTAAAATCCGTCAAAGTTCGAAATTCGAAAATTTGCACGAATCCAATACTTTCTTCTATATATTAGATATAGAAGAAAGTAAAAAATAGAAAACACTGGAATACCGTTTTCCAACGATTCAGGTTTTACGTGTAATAACCATATACGAAAAATAAAATTGTAGCGCAACAGATGTTATTTCATTGTTGCATCAACGACACAACCAAGGCTGAACTCGATCACCGTCTCTTATCAGCCATTGAGAAGAAACGATGTTCGAGTGAAGCCTTTTGACATAACTCTTCCACAGACAAAACGAAATCGAGCATTTTCATTCTGAAGCCAATAAAATAAGTTGTAGGTCGCGTTAAAAGATCGCTCGTTCATCTTACGAAATTTAGAGAAGAATATTTACGGAAAGTAAGTCAATATATATATATATATATTTTTTTGGTCCTTACCTACATTGGAATTTCTCGGTTTAAAAATAGTTGAGCATAAATTGCGTTACTTTCATAATACCAAGCCTTTGCTTCATTTCCTAATCCATTTAAAGATTCGCATTCATGTTTTGCCCGTGACACAACTGTGAGAAATAATTCACTTTATGAAATTGGACTGATGTCTTGATTTGTTGTGGATTATTGAACCTTTTAATGGTTTTTAAATTTTTGTTACTTTTCCATGATAGAGACGTCATTTTTCTTGGCGACTTGCTTACATTCTATGTTAGCTATGTTTAATTATTTCTGCTCAAAAGTTAGTTGAAATGTTCATCAAAATGCGGCAATGACACGTACTCGTAAGAAAATTTAGATATCCTTTAAAAATCAACGATCTCTAAATTGGAAATTGAAGTTGTTAACTGTCGTACACTGTGTAGTTCTTAGTTTGCAATAGCAATAGATAAATTAAAATCGCACAACATGGGAAAAAAAAAAAAAAAACCTGCCAAGAGACGGACCTCTCACGGAAAAATAATGTTATTGGAAATTTTTTTCGTTGCTGGAGCAAGTAATGTGGCACTTCATACATTTCCAATTAGTTAGGGTTACGCGATTACCTTAAGTAAGCGATTCCCACTAAGCTGTTCTGTTAGGGTTCCAGGTCGTCTGGATGTCAGTTTCGACTGCATACCAGGGAAACCTTTCGAATCGGGTAAAATTATCGCTAAAGTAGGTTATCCCAGAATTTCAACCTATTACGTGCTGTCGAGTGGCGACAATGAAATGCTATCAAACCACTACTGAAAATTTCTGAACGCTTGACTTCGTTTGATTAGTAGCTTACGTTTTTTCAATCCTCCCTTAACTTTTTAATGTAGCTGCAATGCAAAATATAATTAGAAATGATCTCGAGGGAATATATTTGTAGGACGCCTAAAAACCTTCATTTTGTGAAAAGAAAGATCGAAAAGT
>NW_026557987.1:0-51179 GCF_026930045.1 Uloborus diversus | reverse complement strand
TTGCCCCACCTCGAAAAGAATGAAAAGATCATGGCATTGTTGCCCCCCACCCAAGAAAAATGGAAATTGCAAAAAGGGGAAAGGGGGAAGAGGAGCTGATCTTGGTTTTGGGCCCCCTCTAAAATAAAAACATATATACGCCACCGATTCTAATAGCTCAGTATGCCGATGATACATGTTTCATCTCAAAAAATTATGGCCAATCGTTTGCCGCCCAATTAGGACTCTAAAAACAGACGTTCAAAATCAACAAATGGTTCAATAGATGGAGAATACAGATTAATGCTAGCAAAACTACCGTCATCTTTTCGCTAGAAGAGTCCCCCTTCGCTCCCCACCCAAGCTCAGCTTAAAACTTATTTTCAAACCAAAAACCCTCAATCTTCATTAAAAGTAAACATGGAATATTGAACAAGTTGTATTTCATGTACTTAAGTTGATCATCAAAAACCTCTTTTAAAATCATTAGTTCACAAATTGGAACATTTACTATAAGCTCTAAATATATCTCTAAATATACAGCTAAGCCTACGCGAACTTCAAAATGCATTATTTAAGTCGATATTACCATGGGTATGCAAAAATTTTATAGTCTAAATTATTTGCGTTTCTTATATTTTAAATGTGAAAACTAAAAGTAATCATGAGCAGCATTAACTGCATCAAAATAATACAAAACTAAGGATTGTAACTTCGTACTTACCGCTGCGCCCCGGAAGGTAAATAAACATGGCCGACAGTGAGTAACTTCATTTCACTTCGTTGGTTGAACAGAAGCTCTGATTGGCTGACGATGAAAGCACCTAATTTTGGTGCTTTATGTTTTGATTCGAACCTAAACGTGACACGCGGTGGTTGATGTGAACACAGTTGAACCAAACTATGGTTACATCAACAGTGGACTTTCAGTTTGAACCGTATTATGGTTAAAGGTCGAACAGATATTTTTTTACAGTGTATGGGTATACGGGAAAGTAGGCTCGTTTAGTTCTAGACGGAACTTCTTGTTTAGAAACATTTTGAAAGTGGTTTGAATAATCAGCGGTTTGGATAGCAGGAGTTCAGATAGTTGGAGTACAGACAATTAGAGCTGTACTGTACTATAATGCATAGCTTATATTTAGACTCACGTGAAAGACATGTGGTGTGCACATCTGATTTTTGTTTCGAGTGCTTTTCCATCATTTGCAATACATAGGTGAGATACCAGAGTTAATAAATGGAATTGAGTAATCAACTTATTATTTAAAAAAAAGTTGCCTGTTTATGCAGATGCTATTTTCCATAAATGCATTAAAAACACCTGGCACATTAAAAAAACTTAACGGTGTGTTAAGGACAATATTGACAATGTATTAAAGAGAATTATTTTATAGAAAGGGCTTTAAGGTAGTTTGAACATTTTATAATAGAATTCCGTATCAATAAATTTTTCGAATCAAGTTTATTTCTTCCACTTCAGAAGTGTAAACTCAGTTCTCCAGAATTCCACTGCTCCAGAAATTTTGAGAGTGCGTGGAAATTTAAAAGCATCTTCCATTTTTGAAGATTTAGCAGTTAATAAGGATATATTCTCATGAATAAATTTAATTCACATTGTATAAATTTAGTGGAATCTACTATGTTTATGTTGCATAACTTCTGATATTTAATCCTTTTTCTTTCTGCATTTTCGAGTCTTTGCTGCTGCATGGAGTCGGAAAGCATGGAGATTCGGAGTGGTTGAAAAATTCATTAAAAGACAAGGTGAGTCATTCAAATATCTCATTTTTCTGATGAGTTTAGTGTGCATTTGATTCACCACAGGGTGACCCTGCACAAACGTTTTAGATTGTAAAATTCACAGGTGTGAGAAGTCGCCAAGTAGATTATAAAATCGCCAATGCTGAATTAACATTTTACCAATTGTTTTCACATTCAAATAGTGCAGAGCCTCTAAAATTGAGCTCCACGGAACCTCCATGTTACACTAAGATCACTCGGGGTTCCGCAAAATTCATTATTTCTTTAACTTCAAATTAGTAGCTCAAAAAAGTTGGTAAAATCTTTACTCAAACCTTTCTTATCAATATTTTCCGAATGACCAGTTAAGAAAATATCAAAATGGGATTTAGAAACTCATTTATTTTCGTTGAACGACCTTCAATTCAATCGACTAAAATATGGAACTTTTTATTGAAATGATCTTTTTTGATTCATTCTTTCTACTGAAACTCAACACTTTGCCGTTACTGGTGTTCTGGCGCATTTAATAAAATTATAGATGTACTGCAACTGTTACGAAAGATTGTATCGGCTCAATTATACAAATTTCAGCTACAACAAAAAAACAAACACTGTAACAAAGGGCTTCCCATACTATGGTTCACGGGCTCCTTGGGGGTCCGCCGAAACTGAGTAAGGAGTTCGCAGCCAACTTCAAACAAAATTAAAAACAAATTATATAAAAAAAAAAACTAGGGAAACAACCCCAGTAATAGGCACTTTAAGAGTTTGTCCTTAAACTTACCTCTGTTTTCAGTTCTTAGAAAAGAAATATTTATTTGTAAAAAATTTTGTATCCAAAAAATGCACATCTGTGCATCTATTCAGTTCACCAAAAGCAAAAATATTTGAATAAATATCTTTATAAAAATTAATGTATAAAAAGTTACCAAAATCACCAGTCATTGGCACCTGATACCCCAGTGTATGACACCTTGCGATCCAGTGATTGGCACATGTTAATGAAACTGGAAAATCACTTTTTCACTTTTAGATTACATACAAATTTCATCATCCAAAGAAACATAACTAATGTTAATTTAGAGTTGATAATTTTACATAAATGAATGTTAAATTGCACATCTTAGCGTTAGAAACGTATTTTAGAGAAATAAAAATTTGGAATGTTACATGAAAACAGCTATCGTGATTATTGCTGTTTCATCACTCGGCATGCAATTTTGGTTTTAGGAATTATAGCTGTTTTCACATGTTTTGTGCCAGATAGGCTGGCAATTTGGGGTGCGCTGCTTCACTTTTCCAACTGTACCGTCATTTGGTGTGAAGACCGACTTCCACAGTACACACATGCCATAGGAACCCGTTTATAGGGTAGACAACCATACACAGCATAACAACACATTCACACAAAGGTAGGACAAGAGAGAGAAAGTACATCCATGCCCAAGCCGAGATTCGAACCCGGACCTTCCAGTCGCAGTCAGACTTCTCTGACCACTAGACAAGGCAGGCGGCAAATGTGTGTTTAAAAATAGTGCAATAATTAACGTTTCCAAGTTAGCAAATTTGAGAATATACTGTGAAATCTTCCGAACGGTGTTTCCTCGCAAATGCCTGATTTATCTCCGTGTTCACTTTGTGGGAGAGCGTTTGATGAGGAACCGACGACCCGCCTTAGACACTAGACGTTAAATCCCGGTTATCACAAATTTGCCATTTCAACTGCGCTTGCGCACGGACTTTGCTTTTTGGGCTTTCTGTTTTAAGATTTCGTGTTGCTTGTTTAGATTTAGGCTACTAGAGTCCCAACAAATTAATGAATGCGATTAGAATATTTTCACAGCGATTTCGGGATACATTATATGAAACTACGGATTATGAATAACTGATAATCTTTATAAAGAGAAGAAAAAGATGACACTTCAATATTTATTGGTTTGGAAATATTTAGCGTAAACGTAAAACACGTTATGTACTTCAAAAATGATCGGAATATTACAAATATCCGTCTTTTGCGGATATTTTACGTTATGCGTAAACAGCTTAGTATTATACATTTGTATTTAGGTTGCGGGTTCGGCTTTGTATTAGAAGTGATGCTGCAATTCGAGTACGCTCTTCTGACGTTAAAAATTTGGCTCTGAAAAGGGCCTTTGTTTGATAGAAAAATCAGACTCCAAATCCATTAATAATTAAGACGCAAAACTCAATCTTTACCGAGGCGTAAAAACTAAATCAAAGAAAGCTTTGTAATTTCTAATTTTTATCTGTTCTCATCTCATATTAACAAATTTAAATGTTTTTCATTAGTTTGAGCAAGAGTTTTGAAATCAGCTAAGTCCGCGTGCAAGCGCAGTTGAAATGGCAAATGTGTGATAACCGGGATTTAACTTCGAGTGCCCTTGACTGGTCGACGGCAGCTTGTTTTGTGCGGCTGAGTAGGGTGACACACCTGACGAATAGGAGCAGACGGGATGTCACCGGGGGTGACAGTACAGTTGACTCTCGCTACAACGCGATCCGACTTACGCGAAATGGCTATAACGCGATTTTTTCACGATCATCAAATTTTAGAGTTAAAGCGAATTTCTCGCTCTCAACACGAAAGTTATTTGGAAAGAAAACGTGGTGCTAAATCTCGGCTTCGTTATTGACTGCAAAATATTGACTTCGTGAGTGTACTGTCATCTTTAGCATCACTGACTGCTCAAGTTCCCACACACCGCACTAGTTCAAACGTCGCTTTGTTAGTGCGTGTATTATAATCACTCCTCATTTTTCATTTATTTGTTCTAAATATGAAATATGATGAAACATTGTGGCTCCTAGGTATGCTGTTTCATCTAAGTTTGTGAAGATGGAAACAAAAAGTGAAAGTTTGCGACAATTTAAGAAAAGCTAGATATTCTTAATACGCTTGAACAACTAAAAATTGGATCGAAGGTAGCACGACAATTAGATATGAGTGAATCTTTCATGCGTGCAAGTAAAATTCAATAAAAGGCAATCTCTATAAGTTAAAAAATTATGTTTAGTATGAAGCTTGCAGAGTAGTAACTAAGCAAAATGCTAATAATATTATATTGGAAGCTGCTCTTATATTGTGGATATTAGAGACCGTGAAACAGGTGTTTTATTATAGATGGAAATGTTATAAAATTCATGCGAAGCTACTGTATTTGAAAATATATTAAAATAACGGCCTGAGATTGCGCAGCATAAATCATCATCTTCAATTTTTTAGCTATAAACTTATACAATAATACTGTACTATTGTAGTGAAGCGCTTTATTATTACTACATACTATACGTACTGTTCTGTTTTATTTCATGTCTATCTGTCCCATTGATCATTGATTTTGTGCATCGTAACAGTATATTTTATGTTAAAAAATGCTGCTTTTTTTCAAAAATACGGTAAAAAACTAAAAATTCCGCTTTTTATGTAAGAAACGATAATATATAGTTAAAAATGGTCTTAAACAGTTTTAGTAGTGTTTTAAACTGTCTAAAATAATTGGGTATGCCAATAAAAAAAATCATTAACATACTCTTTTCCACAACGCGAAATTTCGACGTGCGCGAAGAGTCTTGGAACGCATCCCTCGCGTAAGTCGCGTAAGCATTGTTTAATGCGTTGTTCCTAAAACGTTTTTTTTATTTGTTTTTTGTTTAAGAGGCGTGTGACAGAAAAGTTAAACTTTTTGAAGAATGACCCGTGCAAGCTTGTGTTCAAAAACCTACAATTTTATATTTAAGGGGGCTGGGGGCGGGGGAAGCTCAAGGGGGAATGCGGGAACTTTTCGGAAAATACTCCCCTGCTTAGTTACTAGCAAGTGGCAAAAATTCAGCTAGTTCCTCATTTGTTCCTTCATTATGTCATTTTTGGCCCTTATTCATTGGGTATACTTTAGTTTTCGAGGCTTTCATGTCCTATAAGAAGCATATTTCATCTTGAAGTTTTCTTGTAGTTGATAGCTCTCAATGTGAAATGTAACTGCTAGAAATACGCCAGACATTGCAATGGGACCGTTGCAAGTCTGAGAATGAAAGGTAAATGCTGCTGATTTCCTTAAGCATTAGGACAGAGGTCGGCAAACTTTCGCGACTCATTTTTTAACAGACACGATAATTTGTTTTTAAGAGTCAAATGTTAGTACATGCATCGCTAAAGATAAAGAAGAAATTTCATAGCGAATAGTATCTCTCCTTGATATTAACAGTATCCTTTTTACACAGTCAACACTGAGTTATTTTTTTTAAGGTGTATAAGTTCTTTTGGCTGGTATCTTCCATTTTTCACAAAGACTTCAGGATGTGTTAGTCATTCTATGATAAGATAAAGGTAAGTTTATTTTTCCTTAAATCATATTTATTTGTCCTTGTGTAAAAGGCAAATATTCCGATCGTGTATAGGGGGATTCGGAACGTTTAGAGCCATTTTTACTAGAGACGCACCGAGTCGCACTTTGGGCCGAGTATCGGGTACTCGGCTTTTACTACTCGGCCGAGTACCGAGTACTGATTATGTTTTATAATGAACCACTGACATAAACGTAATGAATTTTAAACGCATTGTAATAGCAGTATAGACCTCCCATATAATAGTTTTTAAACCAAATCCTAGCTAAAATTTAATTATGCATTATGTAAAAGATGTTGTTTATCGGAATTAAAAATGAACAAGAAAGTAAAAGGCATGATTAATAAAGTTGGAATTAACGAATTGTATCAATCTATTACTTTTGGTCCACCTATTTTTTGAGAGCAAATAAAAGAAAAACGTTAAAAGCACAAATGTGCAGGAACTTTGCAGACAAATGTTTCGGCGTTACAAGGAACGCCTTTTTCAATGAACAAAAGTTAGCTTATGGGTAATTCATATCATTTCAGCGACAAAATGACCTCCTACCTGGATGAAAAATGTCGCTGTTCAGGATAAGCGTCGTTTTAGAACATGAAGACAACTTAAAATGCAGAAGTAAATGGTTTTCCAGTTCTGCCTAGTAGGGGAATGTGAGGCAAAGTAAAAGAATGCGAAGTGAAAGCTAAGATGACTTAGATTTTTTACAATAAACAAATTGGGAATTTCAAATCAGTAATCCCACGTTATAAAGCACATATACGTTGATGCACATATGCTTTATAACGTTGAATGACTGATTTTTTGAATTGTCAGCACAAAGGTACTTATTCGTTAAATTGGAAATTTGTTTCGAAAATTACAGTACGAAGAGAAATATTTTTTTGTATAATAAAACTTTCATTGAAACATTATTTTTTATTCTTGTCAGTAATTTGGAGCCCTTATTCGGCGGTTTTTTTTTTTCTGACAGTACATGTGCAACTACATTGTTAAAATATTAATAGCTAGGTGGTGCTAAAACATTGTAAATATTTCAGTTTTTCACTTTGTCCCGCTATTTCATTTTCCCCCTCATTCCCATACTTCGGATAACATTTACAAGAGGCAGCTTTTTAAGGGCTTTCAAATGCTGCAAAACCGAAAAAATAGGACATTTTTTCGGTTAGATATTTTGAAATTGATGATTTTTCTTAAAATTGGAATCGACATCTTGGAACGCATCTTTTTCACAATAAAAGGTGCTCATGTTCTTTTCTGAATATTAAATCCTTAATTATATACTATTATCAACGCGATGAGGAGCAGGATTTTCATTTTGTTCTATTCGTAACGCGTTTTTTAATCTGATTATTCCTAGCAGAGAATTTAATACCAAAAAAACAAATCTGCGAAACAATTTGCGTCGATTGATGAACGTTGGTGAGAAGGGGCGGATTGAATAGTCTTCAAAACTGATTTTTTGTTCTTCCAAATAGGGCAGGAAACGAACCTATTTGGAAGAATAAAAAATTTAAAAGTTTTTTTTTTCTGACAGAGCATGCTTAAAATAAGACAATTTTTACCATTTTTTTTTAATAATTTGTCACAGTTTATTATTCTTTAACCGTTCCTTTTATCTGTGCAAAGATTCAATTTTATTTTTTCCGCTTCTGCACACGAGATCACAAGTGATGAAATGCCATTCACCGATGTCATTAGCGCAGAGCACAGTATTTAATTCGCTTCTTTACTTACATGTACTGGCAACGATACAGTTGATAGCAAGCGAAGAGCGCAATGTGTCATTCGCTTTCAAATTATCATACCTGGAAACGCGTTAGACAGCAAGCGTAAGCGTTCAGCGCACCAGTGGAAAAGCGCGCCAAAGTTCATAACTTGTGACGTTATAAAAACCACGCCTTATTTGAAAAATAGAACATTTAAAAAATTAAAGATTTTGAAAGTAAAAGATTTTCCTCACTCCATGTTATTATTATTAATTTTTGCTCATTCTACAAACTTCAGTGACTAAAAGTAGTACTTTTGACTTAATGAAACAACCTCGTTATGGAAGAATCATTCACTGATCGGACTTTTCTATTTTCCATATTGTTTGGGTTTTTTCTGCCTAAACAAGAGAATAATAAGCAGGCAATTAGATGGGCTATTGAAAGGTTTTTATTCAAATAAAGCAATAGAGTATTTAATTTTAACATTTTTCGTTGTCAGAGTTTGAAAAATCATCACCAGTTCTCTCAATGAGCTCTCTTTCGTGGAGGATTTGATTTCGTCATAGGATGAATTTTCGAAGTAGTCATCTTCACATTAGGTTTCTCTTTTTTGGATAAATGATTAGAATATGTATATAAAACTGTAGGATGAAGTCTTGTCATTTTTATGAAGAGCATTTGCTTTGCAGTTCTTCTGAACACTTGGTTTGCTTGGCGTTTGTTTCGACTTTGCTAAAGACATCATCCCTTCTTCTTCATGTTCATGCTCGGAACACGAGATTTTGATGAATCTTCTACTGCAACGAATTTCAATCATTCCACAATCTTCATCTTCAAACTCGGAACATTCTGATGATTCTTCTGCAACAAATTTTGAAAATTTTGCGTTGCGGAAGACTAGTTGCAGAAGCAAATGCAAAATGTTTTTCAGTCAAATCCGAGATTGAACTTGGCGCCTGTGGTTTTGAGGATGATCCACTCTTGTCGTTAGTTTTCCCTATTGTTATTTTTTATAACCAATTTTTGTGCAGATATTGCATTGCTAGAATTTTAAGAGGTATCAGAGCTAGATGACTTTGCTTTTTAATTGCTGTCTCTTGCTTTTCGTTTTCAAGTGTAATATAACTTCAGATACATTGATCCATTCAATTTTGCATTATCAGAGTAAAAAAAGTCATTACTACTTGGAACGCTGTGATTTATTTTTTCCTGAAACGTGTAGTTTCGTCGCAGGATGAACTTTCAAAGCAGTTGTCTTCCCAGTAGGCTTTTTTTTTTTTTTTTTTGAGGAACTGACTTAAAGACTAGGAACTAGCAAATTTTGATACTGCAAAAGATTTTGATAGTTGTTTGGCCAAAAATTTACTTGCAGCATTGGAAGCGAAAGAGTTTTCACCTAGTTCCAAAATCTAAAAGTAAAACGTTTATAGTTTTCTTGGAAAGCGTTCAAATGTGCTTGGAAGCCATTCCAGATCCCTCAGGATCAGACTCGAGATACTTAAGAAGTTCGCAATGTACCGAATTTGGATACTGGTTTTCGCCAAGGACGAGCTGCATCAGTAATTGCATAAGGTCTTCATGTAAATTGGAGCTTGTACTTGAATCTTGTGAATTCGAAGATAATTCAGTTTTTTCAACAGCAATTGTCAATATTGATTCTTTTCCACCAGCTATTGTTTTCATCATGCGTTGTCAGAAGCTAGATAGTTGTTCTTGTTTTCTTTGAGAGTCGTCGCTATTTCTTTTTAAGACTAGGAACCAGCAAATTTAGATGCTGCAAAAGATTTAGAGAGTTTGGCCGAAAATTTACTTGCAGCAGTGAAAACGAAAAAGGTAATCTGGTTCCAAATTCTAAGAAGGAAAAAAAAAAGATTGTTAGATATACATGTAAATTGATGCACACTATTATTTGATTACACTGAACGAATCAACTGCACAGAGTAATAATTTTAAACAAAAAAAAACTTTTTTTACACAAATTGTAGAATAAAAGAACACGAAGAAAAATATTTCTTTAAACAAACTCTGTTACAAACAAATTTTTAAACCCAGAAGGAAAACGAACTATCGATCCGAATTATAATACGTATGCGGTCTATAGCAAATTGTTACATATTCAGAACAAAAGATAAGACACGGCAAATTTTAAAAAACAGTAAACCCTGCTATGCCATCTACAAGCCAAAACAAGTCGTGGAAGGGAGTTTAGACTCCTAGTGGGATCTAGTTGGGCACCTCTATTTTGGTTGCATTCGGGTGTTTCTAAAGGGGTCTTTTGCACCTTTTTCGGGGGAAATCATTGGTAATTTCTATGCAAACTCAAATGATATGATAACTTGGCAGACACTTGGCGATGTATCGCCAGTCTTTTGGTCGCCAAGTATTGTAGCCAACTTGGCGACAAAATTGGCGGTTTTTCTTTTTTCTTAAATCTGGTTACAGTTTGACCACTGTTGGTGAAATTTAAAGAAATAATTATTGAATAACATTCAAATTGCCAATAATGGGGGAAAAATTGGTGTAAAAGGAAGTGATGTGATGCATACACACATCTGTTTTTTTAACACATGTCAATAGAGAGACCTCATATAACTTTTACTGATAATTCAAGGGTAGAATCATGCCATATGAATTTCATAAGCTGTGGTATTTGTATATTAATGTTTTGACATTTGGCTTGAATGATATATTTAAAAAGCAATGGTCCCTGCATTGGTCACTGCGTTGCTGTTTCAATATTGCGTTGAGGACTACGATAATGTTTATAAATAATACTTTCAGTATAAATAAAATGCTCACCTTTAGTCAATAAAGATTCGCACGCTTTTTAAGGTGGGTCGCATCCACCGAGTGACATCCAGATAGGTCACTTCAGAAATCCGAAGACCTTTTTGAGGATCCCCTTTTTGGTTTTGGGGGCTTTTCCAGCCATTTTGTTTTAGCTCAAGAAATGATTGTCAGAATATGTGAAAGGATTTTTTTTAGGAAAGCCTTCTGAAACTTACCTAATCCTTTATACACAACTTAAACATACCTAAGTGTAATGTTAAAGTACAGACAGTCTTTTTTATTTGAGACATTTTTTTTTTTTTTTTGTAAATTACCACTGATTTTTAATAATCGAACAAGTATGTTTGAAAAAATCGCATATTAGGGATACTTGATCCCTTCGTTTTGAGGGATACATGATCCTAGGACCAAGTCTATACTAATATTATAAAGATAGAGGGAGGATTTTTGTGTGTTTAATATGTTCGAGGTAAAATCTCCGGAACCACTGCCCTTATTTGAAAAATTCCTTCATTATATGAAAGGTGATTTCTTATTGAGTGACATAGGCTATAATTCGAAAAAGTCCGATCAATAGTTCTTTTTTTTTTCATTTTAGGCCCAAATTTACATAAATTCCCGAATATGGGAGTGAAAAATTACTTGCCCAGATTAATACTATATATCGCTAAAAAGGGTAGAATTTTCTGCGTTCTAAACAATTTGTTTCAATGCTCTTACTAATTACGTCGGGAGTAATTTCCTTTTGTAGCTCGAACTTTTTAAGTCTTTTTTAGCTGAATTTTAGGCACTACTTTCTTCATTAAATCTATCAATAAAAAGTGAAGGAATTATCCCATAGTTTTCTTTTTGACACCATTGGAAAAAGCGAAATTTTTTACTCCAGATCTCTCTCAACCTCAAGTCGAAAAACTTAGCTTCTATCTCCAAAGGAAAAAAAGTTGCAAGTGTTTTTAAATCGAGTTCGGAAAATGTCATTTTGATTCAGGTTGTCGACCATTTTATTTTCGCGTTTCCACGGTTACTCCTTTTGAATCCATTATTTCTTTCCTTATTTTGCACTAGTGGCACCCGCACGGCTTTGCCCATAATAGAAAATTAAAAGGTCTTTTGTTCGCCTGTATATTTAAAAATAATGTATGGTGAATTTTCTCGCCAATTGGCTTGTGCCCATGTTACGGTTCCACGTTGTGATAATTTAGTAATTTATTAGTCCATCTTATGATAATTTTCTTCTTAAAATTGGAATAGAAAAAGAACCACATCGAATTTTCGAAAAATCGCTTCGAGGTGCACACTCCCATGATACAAACTAACTTTGTGCCAAGTTTCATGAAAATCGGCTGAACGGTCTAAGCGCTATGCGCGTCACAGAGATCCTGACAGAGAGAGAGACTTTCAGCTTTATTATTAGAAAAGATTTAATTTCTTAAACTTATTTTATTTCGTATTTCCATGTTTACGCTTTTAAAATCCATCTTTCACATTTTAATTTCTTAAAAGTATTTTATTATTCTGTCGTCATTGTTTGGAAGGGTAATTTTGCATGGTGTTTTTTTTTTCTTTTATTTAAGCGTGATTGTTGAATATACGTGCAAAGCCGGGCAACGCATCAGCTCTTAACGTATAAATACTTGAAGCTATTGTTAATGTGATTTTATTGATTTTTCTTTGTTTGGCGAAACATTTATTATTGCCAAAGAAAAAACATCCGCTTCACTCAAAATAGGCTGGGTTCCTGTAGCATGGTCGCTTGGCGCGTTAGGCGCTGAGCAGTTCAGTCTAGGATTATTGTTTTAAAGTAACCGTAAATGTAATTCATTGTTTTGGCCATTTGTTTTCAAAGAAAACGAAGAAAAGAAACTTTTGATTTGTTTTTATCTGAGTGAAATGTACTTTTTTTTTTTTTTTTTGACGATTTTTGAATATTCCACGGTTTTTTGTTTTTCGTTAGACGGATGGATAATGATAGCGTGGTTGCTGGGCAAGTTTGGCGATAAACAATAGAGTTGCGGAATTAAAATAGATCACACAATATTTGCGGGAAAGAGGTGGTTACATATACGTTTGGGCCAAATTTTACACCAAATGTATTCATTATTTGTACTTTAATATTTTAATTCCCACTTTCCCTGAATCACAAAAATAAAGATAAAATGTTTCTGAAAAATTGACGAACTACGCATTTACATAAATATAACAGTTTTTTTTTTTTTTGGTCTGGGGAGAGGGGAGGGGGGTTGCAAACGGGTAAGACTCCCAGGCTAAAAACGTCACTGCATAGGTATTTGCTGGTGTCTTTGAATTCTAATTTGTAGCAGGTACACCTTTGTATTTCTATTACCGCTCAGAATACAATTTAAAAAAAATTCATCGACGAATGTGCTTAATGCTATTTCTCGGTATCAATCGGAGCGATTTTTTTTTTTTTTTTTGAAACAGTTAGAAAAAAATTTAACATAAAAAAGGAGCACATGTAAATAACAGAAGTGTGTCCTGCCATAGTCTTGAATTTCTTAAGTGCCATATGGCCCGCGGGTCGAAAGTTGAATTCTATCCACTGAGAACACGCAAGTAGTCGATCAATTTGCAATTCTCTCAATTAACGAGCTGCATTAATCAATCCCGCCAGCCGATATGACCCGCTGGCCGTCGGTTGCCCACCAGTGGCTAAGAATACTCTCAAACATACCACCTTTACAACAATAGCAATAAACCGCAAATATCAGATTCTCAAGCCCCGTATTTCCCCAGGGCCTTAGGTTCGGCAAGACTTGTTAATTACTCTTAATAAGTCCCCTTTCACCCAATTCTATCGCCCAAAATAATTCAACGTTGGTTCATGTACTTTCAGAGAACATTTTTCGATTCGTAACATTGAATATAACACTACACTACACTCTAGGAACCCCCCGTATCTACCACTTTATGTAGTTCAACCGGTTGAATAATTTCTTAAAGAGCGCTGTTTTTTTTTCTTTTTTTCTTTTTTTGAGCAATCACGATTGCTTATTGTTCTCATTTGACTGTTTTTGATGTTACGCTGATTTTATTTTCCCGCCAGCACCCTCTGCAGCAGCACCGTCGACCGGATCCTCACGATGCTGCTCCTCTTGCGAAAACAGTGTCCAGGTTGCGTCCATATCCTACACACACACGCATACATACACACACCTACACACGCACACCTACACACGCACACCTACACACACACACCTACACACACACACCTACACACGCACACACACACCTACACACGCACACCTACACACGCACACCTACACACACACACCTACACACGCACACACACACCTACACACACACACCTACACACACACCTACACACGCACACACACACCTACACACACACCTACACATACACTCCTACACACACACATACACACACTCATGCCTGCACACAGACACAAACACACATGCCTACATACACTCACACACACACGCATCCACACACATGCGCCTACACAAACACGTGCATACACACGTTCGTGATTGCGAAAAATATAATTTGAATTCAAGATGCCAAAAATTCAAATTAATATATATATATATATTTTTTGATGCAGACCAGCAACCGAGCAATATCCGATGCAGCAGCGCAAGAGGTATTGATTTGGAATGTGAACTTAGGGGACTTTGTTGCTATGAACATCTTCAACGTGTTCCAGTTACGATTAGCGAACACCGACCGGCTGGCATCAAACCCCGAACCCTCCAGTTCCGAGTTCGTCACCTTACCGATCCACGGCATGTTGGACGTAAGAACCCCCTACCGGCTCACGGGTCGTACTTGGGCACCAGGGTGGCTAAGAGCAATCTCGATCAAATCGGTTTTCAAGCAATAACAAAGGACTACATGGATCAGCTTCGCAGCCCATTTGTCCCGCAGACCGTATGAAAAAAAAATAAAAATAAAAAAACACACACACACACACATATGGGAAATGAAAGAAGTTACAAACTCAGATTATCATAACTTGGAGATGATTTTATTATTGCGAAAAATGCATCTTTTTCCAGAATCCGTTTTTCTATAGATTTGACTTCGTGGTTTTCGAGTTGCAACATCGGACAAAACAACGGGCTACGCCGATAAACTTAGCGGGCCACATAAAGGCCACGGGTCGTAAATCGGCACCATTGCTGAATCATGCCATAACATTCAAATTATAAAATTGTAATTAGTATCATTTGTGTAACAGTCTTTTTATGCGTAGTGGTTTTGAAAACTAAAAAAAATTATAAAAAAATAAAAAATAAAATAATTTGAATTTTGACATCTTGAATTCAAATTATGTTTTTCGCAATCACGAGTGTGTGTATGTAGGCGTGTGTGTGGGGGTATGTGTGTTTGTGTGTAGAGGGTGTGTGTGTAGGCATGTGTGTTTGTGTCTGTGTGCTGTCATAAGTGTGTGGGTAGTTGTGTGTATAAATGTGTGTGTGTGGGGGGTATGTGTATGTGTGTAGGCATATGTGTCTGTGTGCAGGCATGAATGTGTGGGAAGTTGTGTATGTTTGTGTGTGTGTATGCATGAATGTGTTAGTAGTTGTGTGTATGTGTGTGTATGTTTGTGTGTGTGTGTTTGTGTGTGTGTATGCATGAATGTGTGAGTAGTTGTGTATATGTATGTGTGTATGTTTTTGTGCGTGTATGTGTAGGTGTAAGTGTGTATGCGTGTGTGTGTGTCTTTGTGTGTGTGTGTGTGCGTGCATGTGCGTGTAGTTGTGTATGTATGCGCGTGTGTGTAGGATATGGATGCAACCTGGAGACGGCTTTCGCTAGAGGTGCAGCATCGTGAGGAGCCGCTCGACGGTGATACTGCAGAGAGTGGCGGTGGGGAAAATAAAATCAAAGGACGCCAAAAACAGTCAAATGAGAGCAATAAGCAATCGTGATTGCTCAATAACCCAGGATTTTTCCACATTTTTAGTGAAAAGAAGGTGAAGACGCGCTGTTTTAAAATGCTTCGAAATGAAGCTACGGTAGTTGACCAACCGTAGAGCTCCAAGATTGCGCATGCTTGCATACTAATGTTGTATGAGCTTCTAAACAGGCGTTCTCTTTCAGTTGACGGCTGATCTGATGGTTAACGTGTTGGAAGTTCGAAGATGTGGAAGAAAGTCAGTAGCAAAGAAAAGTTCAAGGTTAGAATTTATGTTTTGGTTTTTCTTTTTAAAAGTAACTTAACGTTGCTCCTTAGTATTTTATAAATATCTATGTGCTATTTAGGGGGATAAGGGACACTGTTTCCCTCCTTATTGATTTAAGATGTAAATGTATCAACAAGTTTGTGAAAGCGGTTTTTATAGTTGTTTAATTCGCTTTAAATTTTCAACTGTTTCTCCCCCCTCCCTCCGCTTGAAAAATTTGAACTGAGTGGGCCTGAGTTCCGGGCTGTACTGGAGGGGATGCGGGATTGTACGGTGTATCCCGTCCGATTTCTTTCGAAAAATGGCTTATACCCTATGACTTTTATCGAATTAGATATTTTATAGTAGTGGTTTTTAAAAGTAGTTACATGGAAAAATATCGTCTATCAGTATCTGATCGATATAAATTCCTATTTTTACTTGTAAAATACATTTTAAATTTCGTTCTGTAGTAAAGGTTTCTCATAGTGTACTATAGGCGAATATGCGATTTTCCCTGCTTTATGGGATGTATTTTCTGGAAAAAATCTTATCCTCTAGTTTATCTTATTTCTAAAGTTTCCGCGCATACCCTCTTATCCATAAATGAATTTATGAGCAGCATACCTTTATTTTTTAATGCTACACACCTTGTGAAGGTATACAGCAGTACAGTAAAACCTCTTTAATCCGCACCCTATTAAACCGGACGTTGCTTAATTCGGACTGTCATTTCGATTTACTTGCTATAGAAATAAAAGGGGAGTTGCACAATAATGAATTTTTGCAGAACTGTCTTATGTAATGTATGTACATATTGTAGGGGAATGTGGGGCAAAGGGAAATAGTTTCGATGACGAACTTTTTCGAAATGAACAATTTTTTTTTTGAAAATTACTGTACATAAAGAAACAAAATTGTATTTCCACTACTTTTACTGCAACACAGCCTTGGGAAGGTAAACAGCTGTACAATAAGCCCTTATTTAGTCCGGACCCAATTAAACCGGACGTTGCTTAATTCGGACTGTCATTTCGATTTACTTGCTATAGAAATAAAAGGGGAGTTGCACAATAATGAATTTTTGTAGGCCTGTCTTACGTAATGTATGCACATATTGTAGGGGAATGTGGGGCAAAGGGGAATAGTTACGATAACGAGCTTTTTCAAAATGTCGCGAATTGATTTTTTTTTTTTTTTGAAAATTCCAGTACACAAAGAATAAACATCGTGTTTTATAATAAACTTACTTTGAAACATTATTTTTTATCTTTGGCAGTGAAATTGTGCCTTCAAAAAGAAATGGAAAATTTTATTTATTTATTTATTTTTCATCGGGTAAAGTTAAAAGTGAAGTATTTTTGGAATAGAATATTTTCTATTCAATTATGAAAAATGTTTCTGAAAAAGTTGACGAGCAAAAAAAAAAAATATATATATAGTTGAATCAATGAAATAATGATACAACAAACTAAGTTAATTGTTGCGTGACGAAAAATGAACGAGTGAATAAAATAGAGAATGAATAAGAGAATGAATGATTTATTAAAAAATGAATTATTAAAAAAGGAATGTAAATAAATTAGTAATTAAAGTAATACATAGGTGATTTAGTAAATGATTGAATAAGTAAACGAAATGAACTATTTCACTTTGACCCATACAAATAAGCTAAACATTAACTAAATAAATGCTGCACGGACTACTAGAAGGTCACAATTAATGTTGAAAATGTTAATAAGACAAACTTTTATCATTTGATAATATCGAAATAATTTGGCTTACAACAAAATATTACAATTCGAGCATCCATTTTTGAAAATTGCTTGTATTATATTATGCTTTGATTTTCAGAGGCAATTTTTTCTTGACTGGATTAGGTTACATTTGTTACTGTAAAGTTAAAATATGACGAGCTAAGTGTCGTTAAAAGCGGAGTGAATATTTCACAATTTCACTTTGCCCCGCTGGTTCACTTTGCCCCACATTCCCCTATTTTGTTTTTCCACATGCAGTTTCGTGTTTCATTCTTTTGGAAATGTATTTTGACTCAATTTATGGTGTTTCTTTTTCTTGTTTAAAACGTATCTTTATTAATTGAACGACCTGGATCCCCTATTAGTCCAGATTACTGATGTTTTGACTGAATCTGCATCTGTTTCATCTTTTTTTTTTTTTTTTTTTGGCAGTTTGGTCTTCCATTTCAACTTTAGTTTTATTGTAAAAACCCGCTTATTTGGTTTCTGCTGAAATCGCGGAAAGTGTCAAAATTGAACATTTTTAAGTGTTCGTATGAGAATCGTGTTCAAATCTCTATTCAGTGGTGTCCTGATGAGTGGTCACAGGAGGTCACTGTGACCTCCCAAAAACTTTCCTATTTGGCAAGTTTTGGGACATAATTGCAACTTTGAAATGCCATATTTGTCCCTTTCCATAGGATGTATACTTATGTGCGCAAACCAGGGGAGGGTCATAGGGATCATACCACTCTTCCCCCCCCCCCCACGTTAAACCATCGACTATGGTATCCGTTCACATTGTATTCAAACACATCGTGAATAAAATGTAAACGATTTCAGCTACTGACTAACCACGGATTGCATAGATTTTTCAAACGTCCAGATAAGACGAATCTATGTGAATAAGGGGGAAAAGTAAAAATTTGATGCGCGTATTCCGCTCATTGAATAAGACTCCGCTTCTGAAAAAGCTGACATCGCTAAAAACTAATAGATTCGTCCATTTCCGGCTGTAAAACGGATGTTTGTCTTTCCATACAATCCGTGGTCAGACAGTATCCCTTAAATTATTTCTACAGGAAAATATTTGAAATATTACTTCTCTTAACTGCTTATGAAATGAATGAGTAACGTTTATGCTCCACTAAATTGCCTCATCCTTGGCCGATTTGTTGCTTTATATTGACAACCAATTTTCGAAATTTCTCGTACACAAATTCGTAGGTTCGTTCAGTGGGGGGGGGGGGGTCATTCTTCAGGACATGACCCCCCCCTCCTCTCAAAATGGTGGTCTTCATCTTCCTCTGGTGCAAACTCGTAATTTATCATTAGGAAACATTTGGAGTTCCACTTGGCAATTTGGGAATTTTCGTTGAACGCTTTGTTGGAGAATACGATTGAACTGAATACGATCAATTGAACGCAGGCTGAAATTTTAGTTTTGAACAAATTAATGAGCAAATAAAAGGTAGTTGACTAAATGAAATGATAATGAAACACTAAATAAATAAATAAGTTAATAAATACATGAAAAATAAGAGTTAATAAAATTGTGAATGAAAACGAAAATAAGTGAATGAATTAATTAGTGAATAATTAAATAAAGGAATGTTAAAAAAATAATTATTAAATAAATCGTAAGTGATTTAGTAAATGATTGAATAAGTAAACGAAATGATCTATTTGACTTTATTGTTAATCTCATACTTCCCTATGACCCCCCCCCCCCCCCCATAAAACGCCGGTCTGCATCTTCCTCGTATTTTACGGTATTTTCCCCGGTGCGCACCTGTATTTTATCATTCTGCAACATTTGGAGTTCCATTTGGCAAATTGGAATTATCGTTGAACGTTTTGTTGGGGAATAGGATTGAGTTAAATACAATCAATTGTACGCAGGTAGAAATTTTCTTCTCCCCGTTCAGAATTTCTCGATGCACTACTGGTAGATAAAACTCGGTCGAATCGAACAAAATAGAGTTGAATGAACTTTTAAATCATATTTAAGAAATAATTCTCTGACTTACCTTTAACAAATTTACACAGAAGTTGAATAAAGTGTTGGAAAATTCTCTTCCCGCCCCGACAAAAATAGTTCATAGAAATGCAGCTGTAAATATTCCGTCTTTGCAAAGATAAATGCTGGCGTGGGAAAGTAAAGGACAGTGATAGCAAATTTTTCATTTATTTTTTGTCCTTTATTGTACTTGAAGTTCATATTATAAGTTTGCTTATTATTGTTTCCGCTGAAAAATAAAGCAGAAAAAAATACATAAAAACGTCAAATTCTAACATTTCCCTGTTAGTACGTTATCTGCAATGGCTTCGCCAAAAATAGAAAAATAACAGCGGAAGGAAAAATTACTTCCAGACTCTAAAAACCGTTTTCCTTGAGCACGCTCCATGCTACTGACTGCAAGCACTCCAGTGATTGTCAGGGAATGCAGATGGGTGAGTGCTATCAACTACCTGCAAGGAAAGTCAGTTTCTCCGGGAGGTTACTTTTAAATTCGAATGTAACAACTTACACCGTGTAACAACTAACCCCGGTCTCCCCCTACCTTATACTGTATTTTGGGTCAAGCAGCGTACTTTTATGCAAGGCAGTATATCCCCTCAAGAGCAATTGCGTAACTCCCCGAAACTCTACAGTTCTCCCCCCCCCCGCAAGGGCTCAATGAAAAAAGGGAGAGTCCCCCTCCCTTTGTTTCAAGCATTTTTCTGATTTTGACTTCTTGCAGAGTACATTTTGGATTTTAAATCATTGTCACAGACTACTAAAAAAAAGTCTTTTGTTGGGGTTTAGATGAAGACTTGTTCATCCGTAAACTGTTTTAATAAATACTCGTACAAAAGATGGAGGCTGCTCGTGTTACTACAAAGAGGTGCCCTGATGGGAAGGTCACGGGAGATCATTGTGCCCTTCCAAAATTTTCCTTGTTCCGCCAGATCATGATCATTTGGCAAAATTTTAGTTCTATTCGACAAACTGAGAATTTCCGCCCTCCCAAAAATTTCAATTAGGCGCGCCTTGTAACGACTAGGTCTGCTAAATGTCACTGCGTACTTTTGCCCGGTACATACTATGACCCCTCAATACCGCACTCAAAACAAAACCAAAGATCTACAACAAAAACCGTCAATTTCCTTGTCAATTTATTAGCCCAAGGTCATATCAAAGATTTACATGAGCCCTGTTATCCTATGGAAGCGACTCAGCTCTAAGAAAACGTAACCAAACTAGAATAAATGGCAGATAAAACATTGGGAAAAAATAATTATTAACAGAACAGTAATTCAAGAATCAGAGATAAGAAACGAAAAAACACCTCTGAGCGACAAAGTAAACAGATAACAATAAAGTAATTCAAAGCAACTTCTTTCATTTTTTGCGATTCTATTATTATTATTTTTTTAATCACAGATGATTTAAACTTCCACAATTGGGAAGGAAGAGGAATTCAAAAAAATCAATGATTTAAAAGCAAAAAAACTTGACCAAAAACGGCCTACTCGTGAACGATAAGCCTGTAATTTAAAATTTTTCCAAGACGGGGGCGAGGGCAAAGTATTTGTAGTCAATGTATATTATATTGCAAAACATCACAAATTACCCATATATAATTGTGGATTTTAGCTACCTCTTAATCAACATTATACAAATTATGGATAGAATCTTCTAAATATTGGTAAAAAAAAATTCTTAACACCCCTTTCAAACGTCGTTAACATCAGTATAAACAACAAAAGGATAGTTCATTTGTAACAACTAGTTATCGGCGGCTTTGATATATAATGAAATAGTTTTTGATATTTTTTAAATTTCATAAATGTTAATGGCATAAGCCATGAAATTTCGGATTATAGTTGTTCTACAGTGCTCTATTAGATGTACAAAACTTCAATCATGTTGCTCCAATAGTTTTCGAGAAATCAATCTCGCAAGTAATAGAAGTAGCTTGAAATGGTTCGTGTAATATACACACTGGCTGATGCGTTGCCCTTTCATCTCCTGACTTCCGAACTTGGCTGACGCACTACCGTATGTCTAAATTTGCAACAAATAGAACGGACTGATAAAAAAGGATTTTGATTGTGGTTGAAACCTGGCTGGGTCTGCACACTTGTATAAAAAAAAAGTCACTTTATTTCGATAGCACTTAAGTCGTGTTAAAATCCTTCAAAACTAAGAAATTACGATTTTTTTTTCTGCCACAGTAACGCGATGTAAGCTAGTAGCGACAGTTTCATCACAAAGAGAAAATAAAACGTGTAAAGGTAAAGCTTGATCACGGATAGAGGGCGGATGACGTTAAAGCGAAACATCATTTGTAATTGGTAAAATCTGCCAGAAAGTACCTTATAGTAAGATATCCGGTCTTTGCTATTCCTATCTATTACAAAATAATACCAAAACACCTATTATAAATGATGCGAATGATGTTTTAGCTTCAAGGTCATCCGCCTTCTTTTCGTGGTCAAGGTATAATACCTTTTTCATTGAAGTATGACTTTCAGGCAGGGGGGGGGGGGGGAATGCTTCTTCGAAAGGGGGTTAGATGCAGATTTTGCTTAGAAAGCGGGATTGCTTGAAAATATAATAAACACAGTTGCAATTGTTGATTTTCTAAGCAAACGATCATAGGAGGATTAGAAAAGAACTTCAAAAAAGAAGTTAAACTGAAAAAATAAAACGAACCTCCGACATCCAGCTTTCATTTGAATTTTGACATCTAGAATTCATTTTTTTTTTTTTTTTGAGCAATCACGATTGCTTATTGTTCTCATTTGACTGTTTTTGGCGTCTTTTGATTTTTCCCACCGCCACCCTCCGCACCATCACCGTCGACGGGCTCCTCACGATGCTGCTCCTATGGCGAAAGCCGTCTCCAGGTTGCGTCCATGTCCTACACACACGCGAATACATACACAACTACACACACACGCGCACAAAACACGTACACACACATACACTTACACACATACACCTACAAACACATATACACATGCATACAGACACCCACACATACACCTGCACACTTACACCTGCACACACATATACACACGCATGTGGGTGTCTGTATGTATGCATATACACACGCATACATACAGACACCCACACATACACACACAAAAACATACACACAACTGCCCACACATGCATGCCTGCACACAGACACAAACACGTATGCCTACATACACATACCCCCCCCCCACACACACATTCATACACACAACTACCCACACACTTATATCTGCACACAGACACAAACACACATGCCTACACACACATACACATAACCCCTACACACAAACACACACGCCTACATACACACACTCGTGATTGCGAAAAAAATAATTTGAATTCAAGATGTCAAAATTCAAATTATTATTATTTTTTTTTTTTTGCAGTCACGAATTGCGATAGGACTCGACTCGTTGGGTTTCTTGTTTCTCAAATGGAATGGAAATGGCCGAGAAATTTGTACCCGGTCCCATTATGACAGGTAGTTTTTCTAGTATAGGTAATACGAGGCATATCCATAAAAGAAATGTCGATTAGGATGCGTTGATAAAAATTTTATGGCTGATATCCACCAGGTACACTTGTCATAAGGGATATTTACAGCGTATAAAGTGATGTATTTTTAATTCTTATCAGTCTTAAATGATTAGTAATCTGGAAATTTTGCATTTAGATGAAGTTTGGCTGTTAAAGTTCATCTAGATTGATGTTTTTCCTGAAAAAACGTAGTTTTTACACCCCCCCCCCTCTTTTTATGTAAAATCTGCTTAGGATAAGCTTTGAAAGAACGCAATCGATGAAAATTTGTCCTTTTAACATTAAAACAACGAGTCAGCTTCTTGTCGCCGTCTTGGCAATCTGAAAAAGATTAGGAATATCAAAGTTGGTTAAGTGAGGATAAGCAATTCATGATTGATCAAAAAGTTAATTCCGCTACGAAAAAGAAGTAATGCCTCTTACATCTAAAAAAGAGTTAACTCTCTGACTGCTCAACTTCGTTAATTTATTTATCATTTTTTTAACGCTTCAAAATATTAATATTGTTTTTGTCTGAGAAATAATACAAAAATCTACTGGATTTATACAAATTTCTTTAGAAAAGATGCCTAATAACATGAATCTCAACAAGTTTCATGGAAATGTTCAACTTCGCACTCTTGACAACAAAATGGAATTTCTTTACGTCCCCCCCCCCCCCAATTTCATGAGCAACAGACAATTCTTCGTGGAATTCTCATGATTGAACTAGGAAGCGTGTATCTCGCAAAATGGGCTAGAGGTTAATCTAAAGGCTCCAGAAAATGCATTACTGGCATTTAAATGATGAAATGACGGAATAAGGTTTTAAAATGCGTCATGCACGTCGAAATCACGGGAGGAGCAAATTTTTGCTACTTGTATGTCACCTGTAGTAATCGCGGAATCGAGGTTTGCTATGAGAGAGTTTTAATACAGGAATTGCAGGCGGTATTTGATGATTGTGTCTCCTATACTGCCGTGCTAAGCACAGATGTGGTATCTGCAGTAGAGCTCAAAATGAGAAATTGACGATTAAAGTTTTACAACTCATTTCTTTGATTTATGACTTAATTAAATGCTCAACTTGCGGTAGTTGTTTCGTAAATAACTTATCTAAAAACTGTAAGAGAGTATTTCTGCAAAAATGTTAATTTAAAATTAATAAATGTAGTTACGACAACTTTTCTTTTCAAAACCTTTTCATATACTAAGCTATTTTCACCGTAAGTGACAATTACTAAGCATTTTTAGGGGTATCTGCACAGATACGACAAAAATAGCTTAGTAAAACGTGCTCAAAGTATCATTAAATAATACAGAAAACATCTGCTTTCTTTGGACTTAGCTGTTTCGCTTTATTTTTTTAATACAAATCTAACAGAATCTACCTTCTGAAAGATACCATTTTTTAAATTCCGGACAGTTAAAACTGTAATCCATAACAATTTTCTGTTTCTTATATTCAAAGAATGTGTTTTTTATAATGTTTTATTTTCTAGATTCATTTTTACCGAGCATGAAGATAATTTTGACAGCAGACGATACTTAAATAAAAATATTACTGGCCGTAGAATGAAATGCGTTTTTTTTTTTTTTTTTTTTTTTTTTGCGTGAAAGAATTAAATACATATGAATATTTTACATGCATTTATTTCATTTTTAGAATTTGCATTTTAAATAAACATTTAAATAGAACAAGCTGAATATTTACTTTAACAATTATGCAAAGTTGTATTAGTTTTTATTATCAACCTGTATCAACTGTTCACCGGTAAACTAATTTTAATATTCTGTGTTACAATAAACTGCTACATTTTTAAATATGCTGCTTTACTAAGATATAAAAGTCGTATCTACAAAAAATACTAAGGAAAAAAGTGGTAACTGCGCAGATACCACTTTAAAGGCTTAGTATTTGTCACTTACGTTCAAATTGCCTTAGCAAACTCCGCAAACTATGCAGTTACGACCTTTTTCTGAAAGCTTTTTTTAATATTTCGCGTTCACAAATCGCCAAAAAGCTTGACATTTAGGTAAATTAAATTAATAACGACCACCTGGTGACAATAACTCAATTTTGATAAAATGTGCAGATACCACGTCTGTGCTTAGCACGGCAGTATACTGCCGTGTTAAGCACAAAAGTCGTATCTGCAGCTGAGTTCAAAATTGAGAAATAGCTGTTTCATATTGTGCCGCTCCATATATTTGATTCAAATGGATTTTTTTTAAAGATTTTTTTAAAAAATATTTCCCATCCACAAACGGACCATACAACATTGTATTTAGGTAAAATATGTGGCAAAGAACCACCTGATGACTGTAACTCAATTTTTACAAAAAGTGCCGACACAACTTTTGTGCTTAGCAAAGTCAGTGTAGACAGTGTAACCAGACAAAAGTACATGAAATACACCGCCAGCTCAGTCAATTCCAGCCGAGGACTGCAGTTTCGTGCTTATTAGCACTCATCAGCCCGGCATAGGACTAACTGAGCTGGAGGTGGAAAACCTCTTAAGGAAGCCAAGAGTGCCAAACAAACTGGTAGCTAATATAGAATTTGGCACTCTTAGCTTCCTTAAGAGGTTTTCCACCTCCAGCTCAGTTAGTCCTATGCCGGGCTGATGAGTGCTAATAAGCACGAAACTGCAGTCCTCGGCTGGAATTGACTGAGCTGGCGGTGTATTTCATGTATTTCTGCCTTAGCCCTGGCTATAGGGCGGTAACTTACTGAACAGACAAAAGTAGTTTCACTACTTGCATTCAATCCTGAACAGACATGAGATTCGAAATAGACATAAGCAGGAATTTGCAAGATAACGTTCTTTGCGAAGAAACTTTGAAAGAAATAATCATAAATAAATCTTTGTTTTACAGTTTGGTAGCACATAAGTTCCATAGACAATTTAATAGCACTGTGTGACGCGATTTTTCTAACTTGAATACTGTCACGTGTTTTGAGTTGTAACCAAAATTGCCAAAAATCAACCAAAATTGCCAAAACATTTCCATACACCCTCGCTAATAATGTGATAAAAATAATTTAATTTCATATATATTTCAATAATTAGAATTATAAAACAGCCTATTAGTATATGTTGTGGAAAATATCATCTGCAAAAGTTATCGTTTATTGAAATATTTTATTTCGACTAGAATTGCTGTAAGTTTCTCAAGTGGCAACAATTTTTTTTATTCACCTCTTATTCCACAAAAAACTGACTCTCCCACCCATACATATGAAACTCGGTTTGGCGAAAAATGTTGTCAAACCTATGGATAAAAATGGCAAAGGATTTTGGTAATTGACAAGTATTTTTTGCGAAATGAGCGATGCTAATTTAAAAAGAAGACATATTTGTCGGCCGACAAATAAGAAGGCTTATGGAGAACGATGACCTTGATGAAAAATCTCACCTAAAAAGAATCGGCTTGGTTTTTTCTAAAGGAGGTAGCACGAGGATTTTTAGGCAGTCAAAATAAAACTAAGTGCCAAATCTTTAGTGGAAATTTTTTTGCAAAAATTTGCAAAGATGGGGTGCAGAATGTCTATGAAGATAAATACATTTCGTGCATCCATACACTTTGATTTTTTTCCCCTTCTAATCTTTCAATGGGGAGTGAAGAGCAAGGTGAACACTTTCATCAAGATATTAAATTTATACAAAAATGTTACCAAGTAAAATTTAATACGAAAATGCTGGGAGATTACTGTTGGTTTCTAGTTCAAGAGGAAAAGTTTATTTTTTCACCATTTTCTTTCATATATTTTTCTACTCAATGATAAAAACCTGTGATTTTTCACCTCACAATGTATGTATAAGTGTGCATTATTACACAATTTGAATTAAGATTTAAAATATAAGTAGATAGACGTTTAAATTAGATTAAAAAATGTCAGTTTTTAGCTATCTTTGGAAATTAAATTTGTCATAACTTTAAAATGGTACGTGTTACAAGAATTTAAATTATATATTTATGTTTAGCAGGTCCAACATGACACAAATCGGCTACTTTTCTCAATGTTATATAAAAAAATCACTTTGTTATCCAGTGTAATTACTACCTTTCAAAATTTTTTACAAAGGCGCATAGCTATAATACCACTTAACGACCGCATTCCAAGTCAAAGCGCGTCATTTAAGCAATCGTGACCAACTTCAACAATGAAAAGAGACATCAATGGCAATAGCCTGTTTGTCCTGCTTATTTCATTAGTAATAGATGAAAAGCGCATTTGCAAAAGTAGTGCGGGTTCCTATGAAAAAAAAGTTTGTTAACGCCTATTTTTAGGTACGATCTGAGAACTGTTTCAGATTATTTTCTTATGTGTTATATTAGGTCCAAGAGAAAAGAGTTTTTTTTCAATAAAGTGGACTATTCTCTGCAAACAAAGCATTAAATAACGTTACTCAAATCACGAAATTTGGAGAACTTTTTTCAGAAATAGTTGTTACGAAACATCTGCTTTCACAAACACTGCTTCTTGGGTTTTGAATGCATCCATTTCGAGTTTCTTGCAGGATTGTGAACGAATAAGATCCCGTAAACTGCCGTGGACAGGTAAACGGCAGTATCTGCGGAAATGAGTTTTTGAGAGATCTGAAGAAACTTGTTTTGGATTCGATACTAACAATAGGAAATTGCTGTAATTAGACGTTTTTCTCGCGCTTTTTATCAGCGAAACCAAATAAGAAAGTAATTACAAAAGCAAACATGCAATGAATGCAAAAAAAAAAGAAAAAAAAGAGCTGATGTGTGCATCACATGACTTCCTTTTACTCCAATTTAATGTCATTTTCCCATTATTGGCAATTTTGATGTGATTCAATAGTTTACTCTCTAAATATCAACAACGGTAGCCAAATCGAAACCAAATTTAAAAATTTAAAAAAATCGCCAAATTTGTCGCGACAAAACTTGGCGACCAAAAGACTGGCGATATATCGCCAAGTGTCCGACTAATTATAACACTACTTGAGTTTACATCGAAATTAACAATGATTTCCCTCCAAAAAAAAAAAAAGGCAAGACTCCCTTAGGAACATCCGAATGCAAACAAAAGGGAAGATGCACAACTAGACCCCACTAGCAGTCCACGCACCAAATTTTAAACTTTCTAGGGCATACTGTTTTTGAGTTATGCGAGATACATACACACTTACGCACATACATACGCACATACAGTCGTCACGAGAAAACTCGTAATTAACTCGGGGATCGTCAAAATGAATATTTCGGGTGTCTGTACGTTTCTAGGCATACATCCTCGTGTGGTCGAGTCGAAAAAAAATCACCATTCATTCGGAGGTGAGCAAAATAGAAATTTAGGCCGATTTTTGAGTGAATTTTTTCGCGAATACAATACTTCCTTTTTTGTAAAAGGAAGCAAAAAAGGACTTACAACCCTATACCTGCCCACGGCTGACTGTTTCTGTTGCAATTACACAGGGTGTTCCGTTTTAACCTGCAAAAAACCTCTATTTTCGCAACCTTAGTCCTAGATGCATACTTCCAACTGCAAAAAAGTTCAAAATCAGATGCAGTGTGTTAAGGTATTGAAAGTTTGAAGCAAACTTAAAAATGAGTCGGAAAATTATACTACTATAACTTTACTTTAACAAAATTTAACTTTTTGTAAGGGGTCCTGGGTCCTCTAACTTATGTTCAGGGAAATAATCTAAATTGAAAAATAATTCCAAAACAATGTTTAACATTAGTACGACTAATATTCACCGAGATATGAAACGCAGCGTTTTGTGACTTACGCCACTTAACACTCGCCGTCAAAAACACCTTTTGGGGGAGAATATAGCGGTTAACAAGGCTTAAAATTGTATGTGTGCATAGTGTGGTTTTTCAAATTGATTAAGATTTTGTACATTGCTTTTGCGTATTATGGCATAACAAAAGCATTTATTTTTGAACAGCAATGAAAAATATAAATAAAATTTGTTTCTTTACCTCGACAACCTGTCATTCTTCTGAAAGGGCGAAAAGTTCCAATCTCATCTTCTATACGGTTCCTTAAAACTTTGAATTCAAATATCACCTTGAATTTTGGTGGCACTAATTTCAAATCTCTTGTGTTAGTAATAAATTTTTATTTCCCTAAATATAAGTTAGTGGACCTAGCGCGTAGAAAAAGTAAAATTTTGTACTTTTTGACTGATTTTTATTTTCGCATCATATTTCCAATACCTTAGCTGTTTAAAACTACTCTGTGAGTTACTGGGTACGTAACGTTTGGCTTTGTGATTGTTTCTTAGCGAATGAAATAATGTTTACATTTACTTCAGCGCAAAATTTCATTTTAACACGGAGACGAGGAGGTCAAAGTGAATCCCAATTTCTTTCCCCATGTGGTTGTTGTAGGTAGACAATCGCAGTCAGTTTGGATGTCGATGTAAGGCCACCCCTCAGTATCTCCCGAAACTTGCTTTATAAGCGGAGTGACTTTATAACCAAATCTTACGATAAACCTGCATTTAAGTAGTATTATCTGAGAAATTATTTACATTCAAAACTATTCTATTATTATAACCCTTAATTAAGTCTAGCCAATCGAAATGAATGGAATCAATAAATAAAATTTGTCCGAATTCAAAAACTGAAGATAAAGTTGTACGTAAGTATGCTTAAACAAAGTAGTGATGTACAACTTACTTTATTCAAAACAAGAACTATTATGTTGTGGCCATCACGAAATTTTCTTCTGAATCTTTCTTATAATTCTGATCCTTCCCATGCTTGACGAGGAAGCAATATTCCCAATAAAAAAAATTACATATGCAAAAACTTGACAACCATCCCAATTCCCGATTTACCTCAAAAACAAAGGAAACAATGAAAATTGAAAATTATTTTAAAAGCCTTGCTTAAAATAATTACAAACATTTATTTGTCAACAAACACTAGATGGCAACAGTTAAAAAGTTTTAATCATCACGATTTTCTGGTCCTTTTCCAACAATTAAAATCACGCGAAATACGCAGACGACAGTCGATTACGATTTACCTTTCTTATTGTTGCATATATGAATCTATTTTTATTTACACAAAAAAAAAAAAAAAAAAAAAATCAGCCACCCCCCTCCCCCATGGAGCGATTGGCGCCAAAATTGAACCAACGCCTGTACATATCGATTTACATTTATTCCAAATTTCATCCAGAACATAGCATTTCTTCTTGAGATATGGCCCTCACAATGGGGAAAAAAATGAACGTTCGATTGCGCTACCCCCCATTTTCAGCTGTTGACGCCAAAATAGAATCAGCTCTTATACCCTCTAAGGGCTACTTGTCGATAAAGTTTTATTTGATTCCGTTCATTATTTCTTGAGATACAGCAGTCAAAATTGACGACAAAAAACATTCTTTAGCTCAACCCCCGTTTAAGCTATTGACACCAAAATTGAATCAGTCCCTGTTAGGGGCAACCTATGGACTAAATTTTGTTTGATTCCGCCAGTTACTACCTGAGGAATAGCAGGCACACATAACTCAAGAAACGTCTTATTGTTCCCCCCCCCCCCCTTGGAGGAATTCGCGCTAAAATCCAATTGGCACAAGTTCACATAGAGGCACATATGTGTACCAAAGTTCGTTCGATTTCTTGCGGTAGTTTTTGCTGTAGAGCGGCTACAAAAAACTGGTCACACACATACGTGACACAGACATTTTCAAAAATGATCGAAATGAACTCGGCACACCTCAAAACGTTCGAATCCGTCGAAATTCGAAAATTATCACGAATCCAATACTTTCTTCTATATATTAGATATAGAAGAAAGTAATAATGCAGAAATCAAGATTTCCGCAGTTTTTTAATTTTTATATGTAAACAAAATTACTTTTATATTCTGGAAAAAAAATCCGCTCTCTCGTATCTTTTAAAAATGTCTTAAATTATTAATGATCTGATGAAATGTTCTTGTCAACTCTTCAGGATCAATGTCGGTATATCCACCTACTAATACTTTTTCTGTACTACAACGTTAGTAGAGTAAATAACTATTCGCCGATAAAAGAAAGGTGTAGACCACGGTAAATTCTAGGAATTGAATCTCTGACCTAGAAATCGCCCAACTCAAGTCAGACAAAGTAACCTCATAAGCAATTACTGTACTCAAGACCTGACCATTTATCCTATAATAAGTTTCTATGAGTTCCTATTCCCTGAACCGGGACTAAAAAAAAGTGATCTTTTATGAGGTCACTGTGGGGGGGGGGGGGTGACTTTAAAGGGTGACTTTAAAATCGGTTTACCTTATATAGATGTCTGACGCAATCAGTTTCGAAGCTTAAGAAGTTTTATACGAACAGTACTCAATCTTCGGCCCGTAGGTCACATGCGACCGGCTGAAACCTTGATACGTAATCTAAAATCATTTAAAAAGAAACCTTTAAAACATTACGTTATGTGCTTAATTTACGTAAAATACACACAAACATGTCTAACACAAAAGTTTGATGTTCCAAAAAAAAAAAGGAAAAACTAACCATCTTGATTGTTTCCATTGAACGATTAGTATGGAATCGATAGAAACGCCAAAAACAACTGAAAATTTCAAATTGATGAGTAAATGTTTTTAGTAACCATCCACGGTATAAAACAATAAAATTGCTAAACATATATAAAAACAATAAAATTGCTGACAAATAAACAAAAACTATTCCGTCCATGATTTTTGTTTTTCAAATTTTAACCATTCCGCTGGTAAAAAAAAAAAAAGTTTTAAAACGCTGGTTTACTTTTAAATGCAAAAACGGTACTATTCAACGTCATTTGATGTTAATTAATATGTGACCAATCACAGAGTTCCAAACTCGCGCGTGCTTGCATTCTAATGCGCCTAGCTTCTAAACACGTTTTTCTTCCAGTTCACGATTTATCTCGATGCGCGACTCATGGAGTGGTAGCTGAGTTGTTGGAAAATTCGGAAAAAGTTTTTCTTCGAAACGATTGAACGTGCTAACACAGCTGTGACCGGAGAAATTTCAGGTTAGAACTTGTATTGGAGTTTTGTATTTTCATGGTCCGTGGTCATTAGCGAACTTGTTTTTTAATTTCTAGCATTGCTAATACAATTTAAACATTTAATTGGCAATCTTTAGGAAGGCATGTTTTTAGGAAATCTTTTTCTGTACTTGGCTGTGTTTCTGCGGTGATTGTTTAGATAAACTATTTCGCCTCTGGAATGCCGTTGTATTATATTTTAACATTAATGGTTTTAGTAGCTGGATTATCAGTTGTACTCTTGCGGCCTTTCAATTTAGTGCATATTAGTTTAGTTTCGGATTAGTGATTGGTTATGGGATTGCAAAAATTTAAGCTTCTGTGTCAACCACTTTTACTCCTCCTTTGCATTTTTAAAAAAATAATTTGAAAGCGTTTTATGTATCCGGTATATTTATTGCATTTAGTAATAGTTTAGTATTGATGATATTAAATGTTGTATTTATTTAAGTTATTTTTATGACTATCCTTACAAAAAGTAAAATACACAAATAAAATGGATCTGCATCTTTTAGAGACTTAAAAGCGAAAAAGTTAAAAGATCATTGAACTTCTTAAAACACACTTTTATTTTTAAAAATGTGTTGTCTTGTAAAAATTATAAGCAATGAAAATGCTTGTTTAAATTTTTATTAAAGTAAGTTATTTAGTCGAGGCTATTTTCACGAGTTTAACCCGATGAGGATTCACGGGAGTGCACTATGATTTCCCAAATATTTCTTTATTCAGCGAAATTTGTCTGACAATTTCGCAAAACTATCATCATTCGGCGAAATTTGTAGTTCTATTTGGCGCAGTTACCATCATTCGACAAATTTATCAATCGGCTATTTTTGTGTCATTTGGCAAAATTTTTCTAATTCGGCTAAATTTGAAGTTCTATTCGGCAAAACCATCATCATTTGGTAAACTTTATTCCATTCGGCTAAAATTATTCGGAGTTCCATTCGGCGAAATTATCATCATTCGGCAAAATTATCATTTGGAAAAATTGTCACCATTTGGCAAAATTGTCATTATTCGGCAAAATTATTATCATTCGGAAAATTTTGTTCCGTTCGGTGAAACTATCATCCGTCGGAAAACTTTGAAGTTCTACTCGGCAATTATAATCACTCAGCGAAACTTAGTTTTAATTGGCAAATTATCTTCATTCGGTGAAACTTGAAATTCCATTCGGCAGAATTATCATTCGGCCAACTTTGGATTTCTATTTCTTAAATTGCGACGTTTCGCCCTCTCAAAAATTTAAGTTTGGGGCGTCCCTGTACACACGTATGTGTAAGTGCATTTCCTTTTTTTTTTGCATTGCTTAAAGAATTGTTGGTGATTTTCTCATTAAGGGGCAAACTAGTTACTCTGTCGTAAGTAATATTCTGTTTTAAAAACAGCGCTCAAGAAAGATGTCACATGACACATTTGTGGCGTTTTTAATTCAACTTTTGAGGCTAACTTTAAATATAGACTCGGATTTCTTCACGCACCTACGGTTTTCGTGAAATTATACGATTTTTTTTTTCATGTTTTCTTTCCTATATCATGCAGTGCTAAAAACTTAAAACGCAGAAATAAAATCCTTGCATAAATACACAAAATGTAAAAGTAAGGTAATCTGGTACGCAGAAACTGGAGGGCAAATTTTCGTGACTTCAATACCAGGGGTTACAATTTCATTTTTCACACTTGTATACAAGCTTGTTCTAAGGGACTGTCCATAGATGCCACCTTTTTACGACATATGTAACATCATTGTTACACATTGTCACATTTTGTCTTATCCCCTTCCCTCCCTTGGTCACATGTCATACTGCATTATACATATAAGCATTTTGTCACGTTAAAGGGATTTTATTTCAGCAAAACGTTGTGTGATGTCACACTTCCCGTGACACATTCTCCTCTCCCTTGTCACTCAGTGTCACTATTTCATGAACCCCCTCCCCCTCAAAGCTTAGCATCATTTGTGCACGACACCTAGTTAATTTAATTAAAATATCAAGGAAATGTATAAATAAGTGAAAAAACTTATGTTTGTGGAGAGATAATATTAAACTAGAATTTAGTTCGCGGGGGGGGGGGGGGGAGGTTAATTCTTCTGAAACTAGTTTAAACACTTAGTTATCTAACTGAAACATGCTGCACTCGGTAACAAAACTATTACATTTTGCGGAGATAAAACATCAAGCATCAATGATTAAGTACAGCATCTTAAATTCTTGGGGAAGGGCTTGGTATTTATTTACTATTCTAAAACTAGTCTAAACAGCTACAGTTACCTAACGGAAACATGTTGCGCTCGGTACCACTTGTAGATTCAGTTAAAATTAACGAAACAGATAAAATATTTGAAAGTATAATATTAGATAAAATTTGGTGCAGTAAATACTTCGGGAAAAGAATTTCTGGTCTGAAAACAGAGACATCATTCCACAAGCATGTCATACCTTTCCAATAACTTTATATAAGGTATTTGATTTCAGTAGTGAATGATTTTAATTACTAAGATAATTTTTAAACGTTAACTATGCAAAATTTAAAGAAGGCATTACAGGCTGTATACTCCCCTGTCCAAATAAACGAAAGCTTGCCGATTATTGCTCGACATTGAAAAACATTGTTCCTGATAGCAATTGTGCAACAAAGCACAACTTTTGAGCAATCACTTAGTGGCCTCCATCCCATGCTCGCTTCTCTCGGCAACCTCCGTTCCCCAAGTGCGGTGAATCAATTCTACGTGCGGTGGATGACAATTGATGATTTACACATTGCCTTTTAACACAATTTTTTTAATCCAAAATCGTTCTTGTAACCTCAAAAACATGTATAGAAAATATATTGATGTGGAGGAGGGTGGATCGACCCCCTCCCCTGAATTTTTGGCTTCAAGCCGCTTTGCAAATCCTTGTACGTGTATCCTAATCTTGGGCATTTGGATGCACAATGGTAGATTAAGTCGTTATTACGGAGGCGAGTTAAAACCTGAAAATATCGATGCATTTCAAATGTTTTTTTTTTTGATAAATAATGGGAGATATTTAAATTTGCACTTAAATTGAAAAATGTACTTTTGTTAAAACAAGTAGCACACTGACGGCCCATTAAACATCTTACACCGAAGTTCTGAAAAAACACAATTTCTACTGATAAGATTTGTAAACTTTTCTTGAGTTTAATGTGAATAGATTTTACATTAGTAGTCCATCCCCCCCCCCCCCCCTTGGTCGAAAATCAATCTTTTTCAGAAAAACCTTAAATGCATATAAAAGTACGTTTAGTATGTGAGAAACTCAGTTCGTTTACTGACGTGGGCAGGTATACGGCAATATCTGCGGAAATGAGATTTTGAAATGTTTGAAGAAACGTGTTTTGGATTGACTACTAACAGGGAAATAATGTAATTAAGACTTAAGAGTCGAGTGGAAACCAAATAAGCAAGCTTGTATACTAAAATAAACGCGCAATAACAAAATGCAAAAAAAGGGAAGAAAAATGAAACGCTTTCAGTTACTGTCCTGTACCTGCCCACGGTGAAGTAGAGCTTGCCGTTTGATTAAAAACTCCTTTATTAACAGTCGGACGTGAAATATCGAAGCAAAACTGAAAAATGTGTTTCATCTTGAGGAGGAAAATTTCTTTTTAGGTATGTATACATGATAGTGAAGGAAGGAACGCATCCCCCCATTTCATCTAAATTGCATTCGGTTGTAAGATCACGGTCGCGCATTCCATTGCACAGAAAGTATGAGGCAGTTTCAGTTTCTTTAAGAAGAAAAAAAAAAGGGGGGGGGGCTGTTAAGTGATGCAGTACACTAGATTCTTTGGTACGTATTTGAATTTTTGTTCCTTGAAACTTTTCCCTCTTGTTAAAAAGGACGTTTAAAACAGAATGAGATTTAAATCTACATTAAGGAATATGTTTCAAACGCCAAACCGTGCGAATTCCTTTGATTAGAAAGTTTTAACTCTGTTCTGGTGTAAAAACTGTGTTTGTGTATTGGATTCGTTCAAGCTTCTAGGAGGCGTTTTTTTCATTTCATTTTTTCCTTGCTATAAAGTCCTAGGAGAATGCGGAGAATGTTAAATTTATTTCCCTTTGAGAAATGTGCTTTGTTCACTTTAGAGAGTTCTTCACTCGTGAGATACAGTTCATTATAAAGGATTATTTTCTTGTTACTTAAATCGCACGAACTTCTTGTCAATTTGACGAAAAGATGGCTTGGAGTATTTTTACGAAGCCATACGACGAAACATGATGTCACTGTGATTCTTAATCGGACTGGTTTTGCGTCTGGTATAAAGAACATCGTTTAGGACTCAACAATCTGAAATAATTTAATCAGATCGGTTTACATTTTATGTGTTCGAAATAAAAGCAAGGGGAACACTATTATTAGACTCTGAGAAAAATTTGTGAGGGAGTGGGGTGTTTCTAGCAAAAAGCGCCAAAGTAGCGGGATTCTCTTGGTGAAGAGATTTGTTCAAAAAAGAAACGGGAGGGGGGGGGGCAGGTATGATTGGTTCTAGGAAAGTTTCTATGTGCTTGCTGTGAGCGAAAAATTTCGGAGTATAAGCAGAGATACTTCTTAGCGCGTTTCTTTTTAAAACTTATTTGATTTGAGATCAAGTGTCGTTGTATTTTAACTTTTGATGAGACTTAAGCTGATGTTGTACATGCTGCTCGACTCTTACTTTATGGTTCGTACATAGATAGGTGTTTGTCCTATTTTTATTTTTTTTTTTATTTATTTTTTTGAGCAAATGTGAATTGCTCATTATCCTAACTTAACCAAAGTTGATGCTGCTCTGATTTTACAGATTGCTATGACGACGAGAAGCAAACTAGTTACTTTAATATTCATTAAGAGAAAAATTTGTAGTTCTCATGATTAAAAATCTTTTATTTTTTTTTCAAGGGTTAATTTAAGAATTCATTTAAAAAAAGCAAGAAGGATGTAAAATAAAGTTTTTAAAGGAGAAAACACAAATATAGATGAACTTAAACAGCAAAACTTCATCTAAATGCAAAATTTCCACCAACACATTCCCATCATTTCAGATTGATAAAAGTACATAACGTTATACGCTGTAAATAATCTTTCAAAGTGTACTAGTGGACTTCGGTCATAAAATTTGTCTCTTTATTACCACATTCTAATCAGTTTTTTTTATGGATGTGCCCGTATTGCCTTTTAAACAAAATCATCCGTCATAACGTTAAGGGTGCACATTTCTTGGCCATTTGTATTCCATTTCATTTGTAGAAACAAGCCCGAGGAGCAGGGTCCAATCGCAATTCGTGACTGCAAAAATTATAATTTGAATTCAAAACGACAAAACTCAAATGAATTCTTGATGCTGGATCTTCATTTATTTTTTTAAAAATGAAACGATTGCTTTTGTGAAGGAAAAGTTAACGATCAAAGTGATGCAACCACGTCGCAAACACGTTTTTAAAAGAACTCTTTTCACCCGACTGCGTGTGCGCGACGCAAAGGAGGGTAATGTGTTTACCAATCTATGTATGTATGTCTGTTCCTATGTGGCGTTCTACGGGCTAAACGCTTTGGCCAATTTTAGTAATTCTTACGTCAATCGATTTGTCTTGACCTTGGGAGTGTCACTAAGCACATGACAGTAATCAAAAGTACCATTTGAAAAACCAGTTGCTATTTTGTCAGTTTGGGATCGGCTCACGCTGGGTGTCGCACCCCAGGGTGGGTGTCGCACGCTGGGTGTCGCACCCCAGGTGCTGGGTGTCGCACCCAAACTACCTGCATACATAGCGAAAACTACCTGCATTTGTCGCACGCAGGTAGCGTGCGACAAATGCAGGTAGTTTTCACTGCCTGAATTTTTTTGTTTGCTAAGTCTACTTATTGGGATCTCAGTGGTCGAGTGGTCTAAGCGATTGATTCTCCTACTTGAGGCGGTGGGTCAAGACACCCTAGCTCCGGATGTACTTCCCCTCCTTCTGATGTAAATTCTTTCATGTGTTCTTTATTTGTATTTTGTACTGTAATAAAAAATATAATATGCGTAACGAAGGTAAGGCACTTTGATTGTAGTCCTCATCAAAATAAACCCGTGCAATAAGCACTAAAAGAAAGTCTATAAATTCGATTTTCATCTCTAACATGTTGCATTTGTTTTTCCTTGTTTCAGGGGACTAAGTTTCGCGACGTGTACTTTCTTGACAGGCTTTTTTTAGTTTTGAGAGAAAGATTTGACTGACGACGTTTCCGATTTCGCGTCATCATGAGTTATACAGGCAGTTTATATAGCTGTGCTGTGGTTGACTTAAGTTCGCGCATTTTTGACGAAGGTCAAGCACATGTAGCTTTAAGCGGAGTTAGGTCCCTAGAGGAACTAATTATCAGTCGAGACCACCGCAAGTTTAAACCTCACGATACGAACTCTCTCAATGAAATGACAAGGTTGCGAAATGTACAGTCTTATGATCATGATAACTAAGTCAATGAAAATTAACTAAAAAGTGTGAAATAAAAAAAATCATTAAATGAAAACAAAAAACCCCGACTGCGTAAAACCCAAAAAAACTAAAAAGAAAAATGTGTAAGTCCAGTAGGTTAGAATGTTATTAAGTACTACCAAATAATTACACCGTTGAAATAGTTTTATAATCGTACACAGATAAGACGAATCATAAATTAAAAAACAGAATAGAAGGGTCAACAGTCGGCGCCCATTCAAATTTTACGGTGTTCCTTGAATCAGAAAGGAATGGGCCTCGACTGTTGATCCTACTATTCTGCTTTTGAATTTATGATTTGTCTTAAGACCATGTCACACGTAACGAAATTCGCTCAACCTACCCGTTCAACTTCAAGCTTTCATTCAACTTTCTCTAGGAGAAGTTGAACAGGGTTGCCAGGCTCTCAAACGAAGGGTTGATCCCAGGACTGATCCTAAACGTGGCTTCTGTCTACCATTTTAGGCGAGTTAGCACAATGTACTCCGAGCAATGTTTTTTGGATTTAATGGGGTTTTTTTCTCAATTTATTTGAAAGCTGTAAATAAATTTCAGTTTTGAAAGTTGCAATCTTTCAAAATTATAAAAAAGGGATTTATAAACATCTTGATTTTACTAGCTCAATGCAGCGATAATAGCCCCTTTTACCTAATAACTATGAGTAAAAGCAGGCCCAGATCTATAAATTTTAATCCCCCCTCCCCCGATAAGAATTGAATAAAAACATGGAAGCTTTTCTTCATTTTTTTTTCATTCAATAATTATTATTTATTTATGTTTTACCTCGCTATTTTAATTTTCATACAAAGGTTTTTTCTTTTTTTGACGTATTTTGCTTTTGAGGGAGTTTGAAATTCTTCACTCCTGATTTTTCTTTTTCTCATTTTACGTATAAATTCATTACAAAATCAATGGATTATAAAAAAAAATTTGCATTAAAAAATGTAAAGATGTGAAAAAATGTAAAGATGCAGAAAGATGAATATGTTTTATTCATCTTTCTGGATCCAATAGCAAGTTTTTTTTTTTTGGCAAATGTAGGTAACTCTTATGTGATTAATACGTTTTTTACACTTTGATTAGTCTTGCTGCTCTTCATAATGTATTTAAAGGTTTTTTTGAATAATTTTATTTGAAACGAACATTTTCGTGGCTCATGTTAAGGTAATTCTATGTATTATTTCACATTTGCTGATTTTCCAAAATAATTTTTTTAAAAATTATCCTGATACTTTACAGAAATGTCCCAAATGTGTTTGCAACGTTGAAGGTTTAAGTGTATTCGTTTATTTAAAAAGTTTTCCAATTTCTTGGTTCGTTGCCCCCCCTCCCCCCCACCTGCGGGCATGCAGATCTGGACCTGAGTAAAAGTCGATATTCATAAATAACTTGTCTATTAATGTAAAAGTTGTGATTTTTAAACCATTAAACTTGTCTACCACTTTAAAATATGTGACAAAAATTTAATAACAGCAGTTATAGATCAAGTAAATGGACATTTCTAAGTAATTACTTTTAAACACTTATCTGTCCAAAAACCTGACTAAAAAAATTGTATTTACTATAAAATTACTACAACAAATGATTCTCAGTTTAAAATACTTTGATTTCATACACTAAAGGAAACTTTTCGACTGTTTTAGATAAAAAAAAATATATGTTTAGTAAAAAATAACAAACTGAATGTTGATTCAACAAGTTGAGTGTCTGTAGAATGAGAGAGAGCTACTATTAGTATAGGATAAAAAGTTTTGGAAATAGCAGTATATTGAATAGTAACAATAATAATGACTATTTATTCCTTAAATTTTTTAAAGCTGAAAGTGCAAGGCAATGCATACATGTTTCTAGTTTAATTTGCAAACTTTAATAAAATTTGCATCTTTATTCAACATTTACATTTATTTCCACACTAAATCTTTTCTCCTCAATGCATACAGTGTGAAAATACTAATTTCAAACCCTTTTGCACACCTTGTCCATTTCTAAGTTTGGAATGGATAAATTCAAAACTTTAGAATATCCTCTCTATTGATGCTGAACAGGGGTATATTGTTTTGTCTAAAACTTTCAAATCATACTTTTTCTGAGACATTCTGAATTTATAGATAACCGCTACAAAAGCTATTAGAGTTGGTATTTAAGTTTTTGACACTTATGTCTTTGGTTGTATCAAGCAACTATTAGTTCCTCTATAAACAGAATATTTATATTAGAGAAAAAAATTAAGAACATAAAAAAAAGTAAATAGCACCATTCAAAATATTTAGATATTAATGTACTTAACTATTGAGTGCTGATCAACTTAGTTTCACTTTTACTCAAAAGAAAAGAGACATTTCATAAATCCTTTCTAAGAAATATTTTTTGATTAATAAAATTAATTGTATCTAATTGTTACAAATAAATTAAGTTATTAAAAAGTTTAAAACAAAACTACGTTGAAAACAAAAAGTAACAGTTTTAATATCTATAACTATTTTTACAGTGTAACAAATCTCATGTCAAATACAGGCTTTTTTTTTTTTGTCAAAAACCCAACCTCCTCTAAGTATTATTATTTTGCTATTGAATGTAGACCAAGTGTAGTTGTTAAAATGGAAATCTTTTTAGCACTACTGCCGTGTGCAGGTAAACGGCAGTATCTGCAGAAATGAGTTTCGAGATATTTGAAGAAACAAGTTTTGGATTTAATACAAACAATAGGGAAATGTTGGAATGACACGTCTTTTTCGCGCCTTTTTTTTCAGCGGAAACCAAATAAGCGAGCTTGTACAATAAAGATAACATGCAATAGATGACAAAAATGAAAAAAAATTAAAAATTTGCAGTTGCTGCCCTTTACCTGCACACGGCAGAATACACAAAAAGTGAAACAGCAAAATTTTCTACTTATATATATACAATGCTACTGTTTTTATATGAAACCTCTGTACATGACCCATTCTATTTTATCTTTCCAACACATGCACATGAAATTTAATACTTAAAAAAAATCAAAACTTAAATTTTTAAATAGTGAAGAGTATAAAGTACTTATTGCATAATTTATAAGTTACACAGAACGTAAGAATACTAACTTTTCTACTGATTTAGGCAGGTTTGTACTACTTTTCATAGTTTGAAGCATTGGACTTAAAATGGTTCTATTGATTAAATTGAGTCATGCAGGTACATTCAATTAAGTAAGAAATTGTGAGTTGTTTTATTTTTGTTCTCTGAGAAGAACAATGCTTCATAGATGTTTTTACAGAGCATACTGAAAAAACATTATCTCTTATAATCTATAGCAAGAAAGGAAAAAAAAGTTCATTTTTCTTAGTATTCAATTCTTTAGAGAAACTGACACATAAAATTTATACATAAACTTTATTGACAATAAGTTACATACATACACTCATATGTATTAATATATAATTTCAATTATATTTCAAAGTTCAACAATAATTAACTTCGGCCTGGTACAAACAGTTTTTGACTGCAACCTCTATAACTGCATCTGTACACAATAACACGAAATTCTTTCTCCCATAATCTAAAATTATGAAAACAAATTAGACAAGTATTTATAACATAAATATTATACAGGGAGGAAAACAGGCAAAGTACCCCTAGCTTTTATGAAATCAATGTATTACCGTAAAGTATAGGCCTGGTGTGTGTGCTGTTTTTAAACAATCAACCAATTGCTTCCCTTGAACGCAGTTGATGGATGTTTTGATTTTCCGACCCAGGATCATGTGAGTTCACGCCACCGCCCAGGAGGAGTGACATGCTCGCAGAGGTTGATTGTGTAAAATAGAGAGGGTCGGATATAAATAAAGTTGATTTCGGGAACCAGTAGTAGAAGCAAAAAACCCAACGAGTAGGGTCCTAACACAGCTCGTCTTTGCGAACAGCATAATTTGAATTCAATATGTCAAAATGCAATTTTTCATTTTATTTATTCATTTTGATGAAATATGCATACAATATGCATTTACCTCTTCTAGGGGCAGGGGAGGCAAATGTATGTACTAAATCAATATTAAAAGTAATATTCTAAAGATTTGCAATAACAGCTCACTGTGTCTGCGATATAAAAAAATAACTTCAAGTTAAAAAAAAAAGCTACATTTTAAAGAACAAGCATTAATGCAGATGTATTACATTAGTTGAAAAGCTTTTTTAAAGGTTTTGTTTCAAGCATAAGTAGCTATTCAACCAATTTCAACTAAAAGTCTCTTCTCTGATTGCTGTTCTTAGGAACATCAAGTAAAATCAAGTAAACATTTCAAGTCAGAAGAAAACTTATCAGCAGTAAGTTACCCCGCCCCCTAACCCAGAGCTAAGTCAGAACCACATGTAATCTACCAGACAGCCCGGTTATCATATCCAGAGACTGCAGTTTCGTTCTTATAAGAACTCATCAGTCCGGAAGAGCCAATAACCGAGCTGGAGGCAGATGTCACCTCAACGATAACATCTGCCTCCAGTCTCTGGATGTGATAACCGGGTGTTTGGTATTTTACATGCAGAAGAAAACTTAAGCAAAAGATGATAAATTGTAGCACAAAAATTGTGTTATTATTAATAACAATTGATCTATGATGTTTATATATTTAAATGTTTCGGACACAGGAGCTAAACATTTATTTCATTTATTCCTTTTTTTTGTGCATATTTCTATTGCATGAATTTGATTTATTAAAGAAGAGGAACTTTTGTTGCTGTTAAATGTTTGGAAAGTGAAGCTTATGTATGAATTAATTTTTAACTTTGTGTATGTGCAATGCAATATATCAACTTTGATGCACTTTAACTCTCACTGTAACACTGTAACTCAGTTGAATCTCAGTCACCAAATTATAATCAGATTCATATCATAAAAAGGTGCTACCTTTATTAATTTCATTTTTTTCCACTCGGTCCCTCTTGAAATATTTCGCTTTAAACTTTGCGAAAATGCAATATTTGACCAACTTTAATGCCCTATAACTCTAGTACCAGTTCAGTCTCCGTCATCAAACTGTAATCATATTTTCATGTCAAAAGTGTTACCTGTATCAGTTTCATAATTTTTCACTCAGTCTCTTTTGAGATATTTGACTTTAGACTTTGCCAAAATTCGATTTTTTCCATTTTTGAAAAAGTTCGCAAAAAAAAAAGGACGAAATTCTCAAGTTTAAAATTTCTACAACAAGTAGTCCTATATTATATCTAAACAATGAAAAAAAATAGAGCTGCGACTCTCCTCCTTTTACTAATTTTGTAGCATTAAAACTCGTATTTAATGATAATTTTCAGTTTGTAATTGTTAATTTTTTGCTTCACCTTTCTCACCATTTAAATAATATTTTGCAAGCAAATCGTATCTAGAGCATCCTTCTGGTGATGTAGGATTTTGTTTTGTCCCGATAGCTGTAAAATTAACCGAGTTAGATGCATTTACGTAAAACTTGTTTATGGTCCAAAAAACGGCAACTAAACAAACTTAAAATGGCGGGTTCAAAAAAAAAGTATGAGCGTAAAAAATTTTCTTTCAAAACTTTTGAACTCACTTAGTAGTGAGAATTAACTAATAAAAAAATTAGGAAAATCAAAAATGCCGAGCAACATGGCCTGGGTGATTTCTACTTTTTTGACCATTACCGTTGCTCTTGCTTCAGATTGTTTACAAACATTCATTGATTTGGCAAGATTACACACTACGAGATTGGCGAATTTGGCAAGGAAATTCTTACGACGACGTTAAACTAGAAATCGACCTTTTAACACAATAATAAGGTGGAGGTTTATGATATATTACGTTTTATATTTGTTTTTAACAAAAATATAGTAATAATAACTCACCTGAAGTTATTCAGCAGTTTATTCCATTCCTTGCAAGCGTTGTTGATGTTGTTACAGGCGGCCATGTTGTATTTTGACGTCACAGGTCAGAGGATTGCTTCCTCCTGATTGGCTGAAAGTTGAGGTTGATCCAACTTTTTTGTCGAGAAGATAAAAAGTTGAACGGAATACGTTCAACCTCGGAAAGCATAGCACACGGGGATTTTCCGGTTGGAATTCGCTCTCGCGGTTGAGTCGAACCGAAGTTGATCGTCAGGTTGAACGAATTTCGCTACGTGTGACATGGCCTTAAGATAAGCTCCAAAGTTAGTTTAAAGATTAAAGATAGAACGTAATAAACGTTTTCCTGTGAATGATTAGCTTTTTCACAAATCTGGCAAATAGTTCTTTTTTATTTGTGTGTGTTAAGCCTTCTGATCTGAAGTCCATCAAATTCGTCAAAACTCTCAACTTCATGACCCAATGAGGTCTCTCTTTAGCAAATCCCCTCTCTCTCTCATCTCACGTTGCTTAAATTGCATTCCACTGAACCTTAGGGTTCTACTGATATAACTCGACGGTTCCGCAAAAATTTGCACTCTTTCGTTAATTTGAAATTAGTCATTTAAAAAATCTATAAAAAGCAAGTTTTTAGTTCAACTGTTAAACAGTATTTTCCGCAGGAGTGGGGACAAAATATGAGTTATGGATTAAAACCCCCATTTATTGTCAACGTACACAGGAGCGGATACAAAGGGAGGGTCATGGGGGTCATGAACCCCCCCCCCCTTTCCCCTTCGTAAACCGTCGACACTAGTATCCATTCACATTGTAGTCCAATACCTGATGAATAATTCGATTTCAGTAGTCAATTCACTTTTTTTTAAGTAAATATTTGGAATACTACTTCTTTTCATTGATTATGAAATTAATTTGTAACGATCATGCCCTAATAGGGACCTTATTCCTAGTCAATTTGGTGCTTTTTTTCGACACCCTACAGAAATTGATTAGGTTCGTTCATCGGAGGGGGAGGGTGTCATTTTTCAGTATAATCACCCCCCACCCTTCCTAAATAGTATTCTAACTCTGCCCCTTAACGTACGACCTACGGTTGCGGAAAAACTCATGCTTCGAGAAAAATAAAACCGCTTTACTCTTGCTAAACCTGACCCGAGAAATCAACTTCCAGTTATATGAGATGCTTAAAATATCTAAGATAACAAAATGAATACGCCGTATCCCATTAAAATTGGAGCTGTTTGAATAGTTAGAGAAATTTCGAGTTAGTCCTCTGAAATGAATTTTTGAGGGCGATAAATGCTTTTAGAAACATAATTTTCGTTTTCATCGGAAGTTAATTATATTTTGAAGTTTGCGATAGAACTGCTATTGAAAAAAAAAACTGAACATTTCTTGAAAAAGTGGAGATTAAAAAGGGTTCGACTCAGGGGCAGACTACCATTTTAGGGGAAGGGAAGGGGGAGGAGTTCATGTTGAAGAATATACGGTTTCAAGTACGAAAAATTTCTGAAACTTCTTAGGTGTCGATAAAAAGCACCAAATTGACCGTGAACGGGAACGTACTTGGCAAAACTTTACTCGTGCATTTCATAAGCAATGTTCAAAAATAGTATTTTAAATATTTACTTTAAAAATAATTAATGAATGGAAACTATTACTACAATCGTTTAAATTTGACTCATAAAGCATTTAAATTGAATGTGGATCGACACTGTTCGCGGCGGCTTAACGGGGGGGGGGGGGGCGGTGTCATGATCTCCATGATAACCTTGTTTTCGCCCATACTTCGATTTATCTAAGAAATCAAGAAATGCTGTTCTAAGCCAACAAAAAGTAAAAGATATCACCGCCCGCTGCTACTGCTGTGGCCCTTGGTGCAAGTCGGGAAAATTTTGGTAAGAATAAGAACCTGAATGTTTTCAAGGAGTACAGAAATCAGGTAGAGTCGTTTAGCGACTCCTGTTACCCTTGAAACCAATTCGTAATTAGCTTCAGTTTTATACAAGTTCAAAAATTACGTAATGAAAAACTTTCGCTTCTCGCCATTTAAAATTGGCCGCAGACTGCTTTTTTTTAGACGAAATATAGTAATAAATCTGCATCAAATCTAACGGATGATGATACTTTTTTCCAAAATTAGGGAGCATCGTGTGTCTTGATATCGCTTCAGATAGCGAATGAAGCGTGATTATAACGTTCATTTTCTACAAAGGTATGGTTTGCTTAGCAGGTTTTCAAGCTCATACTACTATTCAGACTGTTATGTTTTTGGAAAAGATGCTTCAAATAATATACAATGTTTTTCAATAAAATCTGTGTAAATATCATATAATAGTTAAAAAGTTAATCCTTACGCTGAAAAAGAAGCATGCCAAAACAAGGTTCAAAGCAAAGTCTAACTTTTTTCGTTCTTTGCACCAAATTAATATCTCCACTGCCTCCTCCACTCTCTCAAGTTTTTTTTTTAAGCTAGCATTTCTTCTAACGAACACGGTTTGCTAGACTTCCTTGATTGTAAAATGACTAGCTGCCAATCTAAAGGCAGAACGTCCGGTACTGGCATTCAAATAATTATACAAATACGGTTCTACGCATATCGCACCTCGGCAACAATAGTTAGAAAGGAAGGGAGGAAAAGCCGCAGGGAGAGGCGAGGGGGGGGGAGGAGCGAAGTATTCACGGTATCAATACATATACTAAAAATCTGTGTGTGTTTGTGTGCATTTAACTCTTCCTTCTCCGGACAGTCATTGGCTTGGCTCCTACACCGATGTACGCGTACCATTGGATACAGGAGACCCTGAGAATGTATGCGAAGGAACAGGGGTGGAAACCTCTATTGTGTGCCACATATGTTCGAATCTAGTTTATAAAACTTGTGCACGTCTGTTTGGGTGTCGATAACCCTATTTCCTCTAGAATGTCAATGTCAACTAGGTTAACACTGGTTTCATTGGTTGCAGGATGTCCAGGGAAAGCCATTCCGCTCTGTCTTACTCCTCTAGACTTGAAGGGACCGAACATCCTGGGGTTGAAACAAAAATCCATCGTCATCTGCCGCAGGAGGCATTGAACCACCGCATGTGGCGAACTGGGATTGGCGAGCGAAGCGAGCAGGGAGCTTGAGACCCCTAGTGTGTATAATATAAAAAAATATACTTGGGTGCTGTGAGAAAATGTTCATTTTTCAGAGGGTGCTACAAATCGGAAAAGTTTGTAAACACCTGAGTTAGCATGTTTTTCTAAAATGTGTAGTTGTCACTTCATTGCCGCGGTGCGATTTGTAAAAAAAACTCATACACGTGGAAAAGCGCGAGATGGACAATTTCGTCAACACTAAAATTTCCAGTGTTAACCGCATGAAACACCTTCAGAAGGTTAACAAATTAAATAACCAAAAAGAAGGAAAATATTATGCATAAAAGATTTTAAACTTTCTTTGACTGAAAGCTAAAGTTTTGAAAGAATAAAACATTGTAGATGTCGATTAATTACTCCCAGTACACTGAATTCTTAGTATACTAGCTTGCAGAATTCAGGTTGTATCATGTTTTGCAAAGGTTATGATGATAAATTAAGTATTTTAGCACCGATTCTGAACATAACTTTATCCCCCCACCTACACCGTCAGTCTTGATAGTTTCGATTATACTTTAGAGAAGAAAATTAAATTTCTTGTCAAAAAATAACTTTTGCCGTAAACGCAGTGACCGATTACCTAGTTAAAACTTCGAATTTCTTTTGACAGACTGAATGCTTGGCAATCAAAGATGACTTGATATTTAAAAAAAACTTGCTGATTTGATAGCAATGATACAAGTCAAAAAATTCCAGGTTTTGAGCGTTAAAATTAGTTGCTTTCGGACTAGTTCTTCAATTTTGTACACGGCACAAAAGCAAAATAACCCCAAAATGATCCAATATTAATAAATGATCCAATATTTTTATATCTGTGCTTATTGCCGTATTTTTCGCCACTACGGTCTGCACCAGACGTGCCCAACTTTTTTCTACTAGAAGGCCGCACAACACATTAAAGTTTATCTCGCGGGCCAGAACACGAAGTTTCAAAACGCTTTGAATTTTTCTAAATAACATGAGAAAATACGGAAAAGAAAGAAAAAATTAAATACTAATAATTGTTGTTATTATTACTTGATGGTTCTTTTATTAAATGTCTGCTTTTCAGAAACAAATTTCTGATTATTTGGATCTAAATTTGCAAAAGTGTCATTATACAGGCCTTTCAATATGTAACATGTAGCTAAACAACGGGACACACGGATCAGATCCCGAGGCCGAACGTGTTGTCCTCTGGCCGTAATTTGAGCACCACCGGTCCAGACAGAAGTACATGCGACTCGAGAAACTGAAGATTCGATTACTGCGTTTCGAATTTCAAACACCCGGCAGAAAGCAAGCGATTCTTTGAATTTTCAAATAAGGAACAAGAAATAATCGAACATCAACCCCTAAAGGATTTAAAACAAAAAGCAATCCTAAAAACAATTTAAAAAAAAAACCGTACGCTATACGCGTTAAAATAAGCCCTTGAGAATTGGACAGAAAATTTCGAATTTGGAGTACAAAACAAAATAAACAAAAAAAAAAAAATCTCTTTGCAAGAATTAGCAGTTGAAAATAAGATCACCAAATTAACAGGAATTGGCTTTGGAACCTTTTTTTTTAAATTCAAAGCGTTCAAGTTTCGCCACTTTTTCGTTTCTTTTACATTTAGAATGGACGAGGTGGGAGGGGGAGAGAGGGGGTGAACACGCTTCTTTTGCGTGCCGTCATTCTAATCCGTTTTCGTCACTTGTGCATATCATTAAAAAGTTTCAAGTTAGTTCAAAGCTGTCCAATCACCGCGGTCAGCTAAGACTGCGCGTGCGTTCTGACTAAATCTCTTTCTCGTTTCTCTTATCTTAGCTGACCCTTTACTTCGCAGCTGTGGATGGTGTGGTGGTTGGTGTGGTATAGAGTCTAGAAGTTTACTGAAATAGCTGCTGGAAGCCGGTTCTAAAAAATTTTCTGTGCTAGCGGCGGAGTGACAAGAGACACTGTAAGTTTGAATTATTTTTCTGGTAGTCTTTACTTAAGTTGATAAATGTTCTTTTTTTTTTCTTTCTTTTGAGAGGATTTTGGTGAAAGTGGATGACTATTTTTAAATGTCACAAACGTTTTTTGATGGAGAAAAAGCTTAATTGATTCGTTGTGCCGCTAATCAAAGGCGTCCCGACGAGAGGTCACTATGACCTCCCAAAAATGTCCTTATTCGGCAAATTTTGCTGACATTTCGGAAAATTTGGGGAGAAAAAAAAAACAAAGATTCTTTTTTTTATTTGTTTTTTTCCCCCCTTATGCCATATTTTATCACTCGGTGAAGTTAAAATTTCGTTTGGCAAGTTAAGAATTTTCTGTTCAGACTAGCATCTTTTAATTTCTCAGAGTCCTTTCATGTAATATGTAGCGTTAATCATTTAAAGTTTTTTCGAAAGGTTGTACTTGTAGCTTTAAATGCGGATGCATAATTTTATAACAAAGGGGAATGTGGGGGCAAAGTGAAATGGTGAAATATTTTCTGTTAGCACCACTTATCTCTTAACATTTCAACTTTGTAGTAATACAAGTATGCTAATGTAGTCAGGAAAAAGTCATCTTTGAAGTTTAAAACGGAAGATAATACATGTAATTTTAAAAAATTGTCTCATATTGTAACATTTTGTGAATAAGAACTGTTTTATTATAAAGTTCTTGTCATTAACATGTTTTGTATTAAGGCATACTAATATTCGGTGAATTGTTTACTTAATTGATATTAAGCTTATTTTCATTTTAAATGTTTTGTCCAAATAGTCAAGTAATAAATTTCATTTGGTAAAAATATTTTTAGTAATCAAATTGAAAATATTTTATTTTTAAATTTTGCTGCATGGGAAAAAAAGGACAATTTCCACCTTTAAAAAATGTTTCAATGAAAGTTTTATATATATAATTTTTTTTCCTTTGTGCACTGTAACTTCAAAACAAATTCCCAATGTGATCATTTTGAAAAAGTTATCCTATTTTACTTTGTCCCACATTCCCTAAATGTGTTTAAAAATGAATCCTTCTCTCGAAGTTAACATTTTTACTGTTTCGATATTTTTTGCACTTGTTTTGTACGAAAATTTAAGTTAAACTAAACGAACTCATTCAGCTAACTTCGCGATTTACACACGCATATATTTGTGTACGATTTATGCATTATCATTCTGACTCGTTTAATTCATTTTTTATTTACAATGGGGTCGTTTCCGAAATTTTGAAGGTATTTTTTTTTCTGAGAGAGCATGCTTAAAAACATAGACTTTAACCATATTAAAAATAATTTGACAAAGTTGAATATTTTTGACAATTATTTTAAACGATGAAATTTAATTGTTTACGCTTCTGCACATGGCATTGAACATGATGAAATGCCATTCACTGATGGCATTAGCACAGAGCGCAATTTTAATTCGCCTCTTCACTCACGTGTACTGGCAACGATATGGTTGATAACGAAGGTAGAGAGCAATATTTAATTCGCTATTGAATTATCATAAGCTGGAAACGCGGTAGACAGCAAGCGTAAGCATTCAGTGCGCCAGTGGAGATGCGCGAAAGTACATCATATGTGACGTCATAAAGACCACGCCATCGGACAAAAATAAAAATTAAGCGTTCAGAAAATGAAAGTTTTTTCTCGCTCCATGTTTTCTTTTTTTTAATGCGTTTTCTATCAACTTCAGCGAATAAAAGTAGAGCTCTTGACTGAAGGAAACAACCCC